>NC_092152.1:83526393-83603893 GCF_045791955.1 Oncorhynchus clarkii lewisi | reverse complement strand
ATATATATAGTGTGGAATTGGTAGCTAGGTAGAGGATGTAACACTAGTAGTATGTAGACCAGGGTTTTCCCAGACACCGTCTGTCCCCCCCCCCCAGCACTACACAGCTTAAATAACCAACTCATTTGAATTTCGCTCTGTAGTGCTAGGGCAAAAACCAAAACGTGCTCCCGGGGGAGGGAAGAGGATCGAGTTTGGGACACTGATGTAGAGGATGTTACAGTAGCACCCTGGTAGGGGATGGTTACTGTATCGTCCTGGTAGAGGATCTTTGGAGGGGGGCACTAGCTTGCCACACTATGTCACCACCATACCCCTCCCACGTGCAGCGTTGCCCCTGTCACCACTGGTTTTTCATTATGAGTTGATGTACCTTATGTGATGCACTGTCTTTGATTTACCAGTTACCATGGTGGTTTTGATTAATTTATCTTCAATTATACATACTATCCCAACTGGTCAGCAGTATGTCACTCAGTCAGCAAGCAGTCCTTCAAGGGCCCCCCCTCCTGCAATGGCTGAGAGAGTGGCTGTTGTTGGTTGTGAACCGAGAGAGTGGCTGTTGTTGGTTGTGAACCGAGAGAGTGGCTGGTGTTGGTTGTGAACCGAGAGAGTGGCTGGTGTTGGTTGTGAACCGAGAGAGTGGCTGGTGTTGGTTGTGAACCGAGAGAGTGGCTGGTGTTGGTTGTGAACCGAGAGAGTGGCTGGTGTTGGTTGTGAACCGAGAGAGTGGCTGGTGTTGGTTGTGAACCGAGAGAGTGGCTGGTGTTGTTTGTGAACCGAGAGAGTGGCTGGTGTTGTTTGTGAACCGAGAGAGTGGCTGGTGTTGGTTGTAAAACCGAGAGAGTGGCTGGTGTTGGTTGTGAACCGAGAGAGTGGCTGGTGTTGGTTGTGAACCGAGAGAGTGGCTGGTGTTGGTTGTGAACCGAGAGAGTGGCTGGTGTTGGTTGTGAACCGAGAGAGTGGCTGGTGTTGGTTGTGAACCGAGAGAGTGGCTGGTGTTGGTTGTGAACCGAGAGAGTGGCTGGTGTTGGTTGTGAGCCGAGAGAGTGGCTGGTGTTGGTTGTGAGCCGAGAGAGTGGCTGGTGTTGGTTGTGAGCCGAGAGAGTGGCTGGTGTTGGTTGTGAGCCGAGAGAGTGGCTGGTGTTGGTTGTGGGCCGAGAGAGTGGCTGGTGTTGGTTGTGGGCCGAGAGAGTGGCTGGTGTTGGTTGTGGGCAGAGAGAGTGGCTGGTGTTGGTTGTGGGCAGAGAGAGTGGCTGGTGTTGGTTGTGGGCCGAGAGAGTGGCTGGTGTTGGTTGTGGGCCGAGAGAGTGGCTGGTGTTGGTTGTGGGCCGAGAGAGTGGCTGGTGTTGGTTGTGGGCCGAGAGAGTGGCTGGTGTTGGTTGTGAGCCGAGAGAGTGGCTGGTGTTGGTTGTGAGCCGAGAGAGTGGCTGGTGTTGGTTGTGAGCCGAGAGAGTGGCTGGTGTTGGTTGTGAGCCGAGAGAGTGGCTGGTGTTGGTTGTGAGCCGAGAGAGTGGCTGGTGTTGGTTGTGAGCCGAGAGAGTGGCTGGTGTTGGTTGTGAGCCGAGAGAGTGGCTGGTGTTGGTTGTGAGCCGAGAGAGTGGCTGGTGTTGGTTGTGAGCCGAGAGAGTGGCTGGTGTTGGTTGTGAGCCGAGAGAGTGGCTGGTGTTGGTTGTGAGCCGAGAGAGTGGCTGGTGTTGGTTGTGGGCCGAGAGAGTGGCTGGTGTTGGTTGTGGGCAGAGAGAGTGGCTGGTGTTGGTTGTGGGCCGAGAGAGTGGCTGGCTGGTGTTGGTTGTGAACTGAGAGAGTGGCTGGCTGGTGTTGGTTGTGAACTGAGAGAGTGGCTGGCTGGTGTTGGTTGTGGGCTGAGAGAGTGGCTGGCTGGTGTTGGTTGTGAACTGAGAGAGTGGCTGGCTGGTGTTGGTTGTGAACTGAGAGAGTGGCTGGCTGGTGTTGGTTGTGAACTAAGATGTTCACAGAGAGGGTAACGTAAAGACCTGGCTGAGATTAGAGCGGTAACACTGATCAGATCATGGGGCTTTGCACTGATTCCACTTTGCCAGTAAGGATGTTTTTAATTGGATAAGGGGCTCTAGCCAGTGCAGTCTTCATCGCTACCTCTCAGCCTTCTCATTCCTCTATAGGCTCACCAGTAGTGTCCTGAAGCTGAGATTACACTTACTGTTATAGCCTCTCCCCACCCCCACACACACACCATCTTAGAGCTCTATGGAAACTAGGCTATAGAACTTAACCATGTTGTGGCTGTATCGTAATAAGGCTGTACCTAGTAATCCCTTAACCCTGAAAGTCAAAGCTCTCCTCATTCCACTTATTTGATCTATTCCAGTCGTGCACACCTGATCCAGTTAACCAGGGGCTTGCTGATGAGGTGGCCAGAAGCCCAGTGTGTTTCTAAGAGCAGTCGGACCCATCTGGGAATCTGAACACTCTGAAATGACAACACCTCGTCTTCCTAAGTTCCTAGAACATCTATTGTTCCTTCTGCCCTATTATATAAAGCTAACATGCTAGCTGTTTTTACTAGTTCGAGCTAGAAGATCCGTAGCTATCCTGAAGCCCTTAGCGGTTAGCTAGCTGACCCCCTAGCTGTCAGTAGCTATCCTGAAGCCCTTAGTGGTTAGCTAGCTGACCCCCTAGCTGTCAGTAGCTATCCTGAAGCCCTTAGCGGTTAGCTATCCTGAAGCCCTTAGCGGTTAGCTAGCTGACCCCCTAGCTGTCAGTAGCTATCCTGAAGCCCTTAGTGGTTAGCTAGCTGACCCCCTAGCTGTCAGTAGCTATCCTGAAGCCCTTAGTGGTTAGCTAGCTGACCCCCTAGCTGTCAGTAGCTATCCTGAAGACCTTAGCGCTTAGCTAGCAGTTAGCCAGCCCCATAGGTGGGGTCAAGCCGGCCAGAGGCAGATATTGGAATTCAATTAAGGCAATGAGCCAAGACTGTGACCCCCGTTTCCAAGGTAATTACTTCCTCCTCTCCTTCCAGCCACCAGGTGGTTTAATTTGACTGTCCAGTGGACAGACAGACACACTCCTTTGCCATTAAGCAGGGGCAGGGCTGTTGAGCTCGGCAGCTTGGCACACAAACACTATGAAAACAGGCTTTTATTTGTTGGAGGAAGAGATGGCAGGAAATCAATTTCCGTGCTGCCACTGTGTGGGGGAGAGAGCAAGGGATAGAGGGATGGAAGAGGGAGGTCATTAAATATCTGACGGTAATCAGAAGCCAGCAGGGTTTGGCTAGTTGATGTGCCTGTCTGACTAAACGATGTCCAGTGTCAAACGGAGGCACAATACACACAGTCACACACAAACTTCTATCAGAGGGAGAAACTAAATTGACAGGGAGAGTGACAGAAGTTTACATTAACCCTGTTTTCTTTAAACCTAAGGGACTCAACTATGTCATCTTTGCACTGAGGGACACAAATGCAGAGTAATTTGTCTGAGAAAGAAGATCCATAGACTTAACTCAGCCCTGATGAAGAGGAAGAGAGACGCATATATATATACACAGACACAGACACACACACAGACACAAGTATATGTGGACACCCCTTCAAATCAGTGGATTCGGCTATTTCAGCCACACCTGTTACTGACAGGTGTATAAAATCGAGCATGCAGCCATGCAATCTCCATAGACAAACATTGGCAGTAGAATGCCTTACTAAAGAGCTCAGTGACTTTCAATGTGGCACTGTCATAGGACGCCACCTTTCCAACAAGTCGTCTCATTTCTGCCCTACTTGAGCTGCCCTGTTCAACTGTAAGTGCTGTTGTTGTGAAGTGGAAAGGTCTAGGAGCAACAAAGGCTCAGCCACAAAGGGGTAGGCCACACAAGCTCACAGAATGGGACCGCCGTGTGCTGTAGGAGCGTAAAAATCGTCTGTCCTCGGTTGCAACACTCACTACAGAGTTCCAAACTGCCCCTGGAAGCAACTTCAGCACAATAACTGTTTGTTGGGAGCTTCATGAAATGGGGTTCCATGGCCAAGCAGCTGCACACAAGCCTAAGATCACCATGCGCAGTGCCAAGCATCAGCTGGAGTGGTGTAAAGCTTGCCGCCATTGGACTCTGGACAAATGGAAATATGAATCACGCTTCACCATCTGGCAGTCTGATGGATGAATCTGGATTTGGTGGATTCCAGGAGAACGCTACCTGCCCGAATGCATAGTGCCAACTGTAATGTTAGATGGAGGAGGAATAATGGTCTGGGGCTGTTTTTCATGGTTCAGGACCCTTGGTTCCAGTGAAGGGAAATCAAATTGCTACATCATACAATGACATTCTAGATGATTCTGTGCTTCCAACTTTTTGGCAACACTTTAGAGAAGTCCATTTCCTGTTTCAGCATTACAATGCCCCCGTGCACAAAATGAGGTCCATGCGGAAATGTTTGGTCGAGATTGGTGTGGAAAAACTTGAGCGACACACACTCACACAACCAGTCCTCCAGAAAGGGAGTGACACACAGAGTGCACCCTGACCGAATCACCCTGACCGGGTCAGATTTTTTTCCCCAGTAGTCAGTCAGTCTCCCCTCCCCAGGCCAGTGTTATCTCAGGAGATATACTACCTGCTAATCTGTCCTCTTCCCCAAGCACAGAGTGACCTGAGAGAGAGGGCGCTCCACTAAACAGCATATTCCCACAGGGTTCACAACCCCCACTACAACACTGCATACCTGCCAGTTTGTATACAAACTGTTTATATGGCTTCATACAGTAATATAGCTCTGGACAGACAACAGTTTACACACTGTTTCCCATTGCTTCCCATAACACAGGTGCACTAATCTAGCTCTCCAGACAACCAGCACAGTTGGTGTACAAACAGTTTGCACATGGTGTTCCAGAACGTTAACCCATTCCGAAGTAATCACGGGTCTGTTCATTGTTAATCTTACCAAGTAGACAAACTAGGTGCCCATTCATTTAGGTCGTGTGTGAAGCTACTAGCTTTTTTAGCACCGCCTTGTTCTTAGATAAAGGTTAACAGGGCAGGATGAAGTTTCCCCCAGACACTGATCTAAGACCAGTTTAACAAGTTTCCACCCCAATGGTTAAAGTTGGGATTTGGTCAGGGAAAGCTGATTCCAGATTTGTACCTAAAGGCAACATCAATGGCTAACAGATGGGTTACTGTTGGTGTTTTGCATATCTGATCTAGTAAGCCCTATGTAAATGGTCATCTGTTGGACACACGATTCATGTAAAACATGTATTCCAGCGCCCGTTTTGTTGTTCTGGGCCAAACATTTTCTAATTGGAGGACCCACTCCTTCACTTTGCATGGGTTTTTTTTGCTGCAGATTTGAGTGTCAAATTCACATTTCCATTTGGTTTGAGTGTGTCCCTTTTTTCACACAGAGGGCATTTGTCTGCAGTCACATTGGCTCAAACCTCTGTGTACATTTTAGTACCTCATTATTTACATATTAGATGTCTCGTAGATATGGCTTTGGTTTTCATCTAGGTGGAGCGTAGCAAACTGGCTAAATGGACACTACACAGTCTAAAGAATACAGAAATTAGACTGCTAGTAAAGACCAGACTTTTATATTGCCCTATACGTCAGTATGTGTAGGCCTATCCCTCTATTTAATGAGTATTTTTTATTTTTTTATTTTTTAAATATATTTTTCTACTCAACACCTGAAAACAAATTAATACACGCCACTGTGTGACTGGCATAAGAACCTCAGCCATTGCAGGTACCTCAGCCCTGTTGAAGGACTCTCATACTGCTGACCAACGATGTGTTCTCACAGTTCATTTCACTTTGGACATTGTGTTATCGTAGCCTTACCACTCAAACTGTACTGCATTGCATGCACCTGTGGTAAGCCTCCTAGCATTAGCAAGCATGGAGCTATAGCTAGCAGTAGCTAGCATGGAGCTAGCTATAGCTAGCATTATCAAGCATGGAGCTATAGCTAGCATTAGCAGGCATGGAGCTATAGCTAGCATTAGCAGGCATGGAGCTATAGCTAGCATTAGCAAGCATGGAGCTATAGCTAGCATTAGCAAGCATGGAGCTATAGCTAGCATTAGCAAGCATGGAGCTATAGCTAGCATTAGCAAGCATGGAGCTATAGCTAGCATTAGCAAGCATGGAGCTATAGCTAGCATTAGCAAGCATGGAGCTATAGCTAGCATTAGCAAGCATGGAGCTATAGCTAGCATTAGCACGCATGGAGCTATAGCTAGCATTAGCAAGCATGGAGCTATAGCTAGCATTATTACTGAGCTAGAACTAAGGAAGATCTCAATTGCGTACTCTTTGCGTCCTCTCTCCTCATCTCCTTAAAACCCATTGGATGAGAAAGCCAGAGGTCCCTCCCCTCTGACCTCCTCAATGTGTTTTGAGAAGAAGAAGAGGACTTGAGTGTGCAATTGAGATCTTCCCTAGCCACAGCTACCTCCTCTTACCACCCTTTTTCTTTGACTCCTACAGCAACAGCAACATGCTGTCTACCCAGCCTTCATGGTCAGTGTTTGGGAGTGGGATGGATGGAGGGAATGAGAAGAGATGTGGTTGACGTTTGTTTGAATTGCTGCCACTGTTAGCATGTCAAGTGGTTTTGTAACAACAGATAACCACTGTGTGGTAGGAAGTCGGGAACTAAAGCATGCATTGGATGTCTCGATACTGAAAATTGGCTTCCTTCCCTTTGTTCGCTTTCCTTGATCCAAAAAAAGGTCAGTGCAGGAAAGGAAGCACTTTAAAGTATTGGAACCCAGCCTCGTTTGTTTCTATGCTCTTTAGTCAGGTAGTCTGCCAGCCAGTTTTTCTTTCATAGAGTCAGCTGGAATCAACACTAACAGTCTGTTTGTGGGAGCTGTGATTTGCCCCGTTAGCTTTAATAGTCTCTTCTCTGCTCATCCCCTCCTGACAAAACCCGGCTAAGATTTGGAGTCATTTACACAGATGAAAACAGATAAGTGTGAAAGAAAGTCGGTCACCTCTTTATCCAGGAATATTGAATCGGGGCCAGTTTATTTCCCCTATCCCTCACTCTTCTCCTCGTCCTCCCCTTAATGAGACTTCTTGATGATGCTTCTCTGCATGCTTCCCTCATTAGGCACCCTCAACAGGGACTTCTCTGCTCTATCCTTTTCCTCCCTCCCTAACACACATAGGCCTCTGCTCCACACACCACCAGCACAATATTGATTAACAATCCTGCCTGTCTAAGTGGGTTCCATCCATTCTATACCGCCAGCCCCTCAGCTCCAGATAATGAGCCTACTGGATAATAGGCCTATTGTTAAGAGACCAGACTTGATCAACCTTTACTGTTAAACGGCTTACAAGCTCTGTGTATGTGTTTCCCCCTCCTCTCCTTCTAATGAGTAGTATGGGTCAGGGGTATAATACTCCCAGCTAGCTATCAGGAAGGTCAATAGATTGGTTTGGGACTGACAAATGATGGATGTGCTAAGTGTTATTTAACCTGGTTTTAAAGCACTCGCTTCCCCTTTTCAGCTGAGTGGCTATTTAACTCCCGCCTGTTAGTCTGGATCCCTGAGTCGATCTCGTCTCGCTCTCCCTCTCTGTCTGTCTCTCACTCTCTCTCTCTCTCTCTCTCTCTCTGCCCTCTCTTTCTCTCGCTCTCTCTCTGACGTTGACAGGCTCTTGGGAGGGCTAAGTGTCTGTGTCCCGCCCTCTCTGCCTGTTAACAGGCTTTGCCAGAGGGCCAGGAGGTGGGCGGCTGGCTTTGCTTGTTGGGTGTTGAAGGGTTTGCAGTTTTTATTTTCACCTGTGGTCATGCCGTGTGTGAAATTAACCCCATGTGCAACCCTCTGGGAATACATCCCCGTCCATGTTCTTGTCTGTAGTGTCTGCTAAAACAGTCCACATAGAATAGAGATCTTCGAGTTGGAAGCCTGGACGGGTAACTAGCAGTTGTTGTGTTGCCGGCTGCTTCTCACTAATTGCTGCAGACAGCTGGTGTTTGGGCGCAGTTCATCCAGTATTTATCAAGAATATCCTGTTCATAAAATGAGGTGGACTTTCTTTAGTACGACGTCTGTGAAGGATACGGGGGGGGGGTGTCTGTGAAGGATACGGGGGGGGTGTCTGTGAAGGATACGGGGGGGGGGTGTCTGTGAAGGATACGAGGGGGGTGTCTGTGAAGGATACGGGGGGGGTGTCTGTGAAGGATACGGGGGGGGGGTGTCTGTGAAGGATACGAGGGGGGGTGTCTGTGAAGGATAAGGGGGATTTGTGTGTGTGTGTGTGTAAAGGATACGGTGTGTGTGTGTGAGAGAAGGATACGGGGGGGGTTAAAGGATAAGAGGGGTGTGTGTGTGTGAAGGCCCCAGGCCCCTCATAAGTCTGAGGTATTTGTGAGGAAGATGTCCTTATTGCTAAGGATGGTTGTTACCTACTAATCTTTAACAAACATGAGGACTGCAGTTTAATTCAACTCCCTCCTTCCCATGGTTTAGGACTGTTATTGGGGAGGGGAGGGAGACTAACAACTTTATGTACTAGGACAATGGTTCTCAAACCTCTCCTCAGGGACCCCCAGCCGGTCCAAACCTCTCCTCGGGGACCCCCAGCCGGTCCAAACCTCTCCTCGGGGACCCCCAGCCGGTCCAAACCTCTCCTCGGGGACCCCCAGCCGGTCCAAACCTCTCCTCGGGGACCCCCAGCCGGTCCAAACCTCTCCTCGGGGACCCCCAGCCGGTCCAAACCTCTCCTCGGGGACCCCCAGCCGGTCCAAACCTCTCCTCGGGGACCCCCAGCCGGTCCAAACCTCTCCTCGGGGACCCCCAGCCGGTCCAAACCTCTCTTCAGGGACCCCCAGCCAGTCCAAACCTCTCCTCGGGGACCCCCAGCCGGTCCAAACCGCTCCTCGGGGACCCCCAGCCGGTCCAAACCTCTCCTCGGGGACCCCCAGCCGGTCCAAACCTCTCCTCAGGGACCCCCAGCCAGTCCAAACCTCTCCTCGGGGACCCCCAGCCGGTCCAAACCTCTCCTCGGGGACCCCCAGCCGGTCCAAACCTCTCCTCGGGGACCCCCAGCCGGTCCAAACCTCTCCTCGGGGACCCCCAGCCGGTCCAAACCTCTCCTCTGGGACCCCCAGCCGGTCCAAACCTCTCCTCGGGGACCCCCAGCCGGTCCAAACCTCTCCTCGGGGACCCCCAGCCGGTCCAAACCTCTCCTCAGGGACCCCCAGCCGGTCCAAACCTCTCCTCGGGACCCCCAGCCAGTTAATATATTTGATCTCTTCCAGAACTAGCACACCTGATTCATCTTGTCAACTTATCATCAAGCCCTTGACTTGGTGAACTAGTTCTGTTCTAAAACACAATAGTAACATGGGGTTCCTGGAGAGGAGATTTGAGAACCACAGTACCAGGGCTTGTTATCCAGTGGAGCCTCTGCAGATAGGAATGTGGCATTGACATCAGCTCTAGACTACATATTTCTGAGAGTTTGTGTAACGTTGTGCCCACCTGAACTAAGCCCCCTCCATGTGTTGTATATCCAGTCCCCCGGTCTCTTCCCAGCCGACCCACTTGTCCTATGTCTTGTTCCCCAACAGCAACAGCAGCTCCAGGCTCAGCACCTGTCCCACGCTGCCCACGGTGGGCCACCCATCCAGATGCCCCCGCACCCCTCGGGCCTACAGCCCCCCGGCATACCCCCCATCCCTGGCGTGGCAGGCTCCGGTCTTCTGGCGCTGGGCGCTCTGGGCAGCCAGGCCCACCTGCCCTCCGTCAAGGACGAGAAGAACAACCACGACCTGGAGCACAGAGGTGAGGCGCTTAAGGGTGTGGATAGTTAGGTGGTTCTGCTCAATGTGCAGTGTCACTGCATTGCGGCCATTTTGGATCCATACAATAGGCATTGTGGTTTGATATTGCGGCCATTTTGTCCCTTCTCAGTGGGCATTTGTGGCTCTAAATTACAGCCATTTTGGTTCTGTGCTAATTTTGTTTGAGTATGAGTTGGGTGGCCTGATGTCCATGTACTCTCATACCATAGTGGCTGTAAACACTCATGAAATGAACTTGTCTGAATGTGAAACCAACGTATTTAAAAATGTATTTTTCTTGTGACTGCAACACATTAAGTCACAATACATGTTGCCATTCGTACTAACGTTCTTTTCACTTTCTCCCTCTTGGCCTGTCATCCTTTCACTCCCCCCTGGCGATCCCTCTGGTAAAAGAACGAGAGTCGAGCACGGTAAGTTCTCCTTTATTCTTCTGAGACCCCCCCATCTCCACCGCCCTCTCTCTCTCACCCTCTCTCTCACCCACCTTGTCCTCCCTTGACATTGACTTTGAGCCAGTCTGTTTGGTGACTAAGGCACTTTGCATAGACTTTAAACACCACGCCTTGTTAGAAATGTAAAATTCCTGATCCCTGCAGTAGAACACACACGTTTTGTCTGGTATAAGCTATTCTGCAATCAAATAATGCCTGGTCTATGAGTCTGGCTCATAGAGCTGGAGCTGCTTCCTCCTCTACACTATCTAATCCAGGTGGAAAATGACTCCAGTCAGCAGGCGAGGATTAGCCCGCTCTATCATTTCATCACAATTAAAAGAGACTTTGACTCTCGTCTCTCCTAAGAGGATTTACTGTCGCCCATCTCTCCACCCCTCCTCCCTCCTCTCTGCCTTTTACTCCTTCCATCTATCCACCCCTCCTCCCTCCTCTCTACCTTTTACTCCTTCCATCTATCCACCCCTCCTCCCTCCTCTCTGCCTTTTACTCCTTCCATCTATCCACCCCTCCTCCCTCCTCTCTACCTTTTACTCCTTCCATCTCTCCACCCCTCCTCCCACCCCTCCTCCATCTTTCTCTCCAGCCTCATTCTGCCTCTTTGTTTTCTAATGCACTCCTTTTCCTTTTGTCGGTTTGTTGTAATCATTCTCTCTCCTTTCTGTTCATACTCAATCCTTTTGTCTCTCTCTCTCTGTCTCTCTCTCTGTCTCTCTCTCTCTCTCTCTGTCTCTCTCTCTGTCTCTCTCTCTGTCTCTCTCTCTGTCTCTCTCTCTCTCCTTTCTGTTCATACTCAATCGTTTTGTCTCTCTCTCTCTCTCTGTCTCTCCTTTCTGTTCATACTCAATCGTTTTGTCTCTCTCTGTCTCTCTTTCTGTCTCTCTGTGTCTCTGTCTCTCTCTCTCTGCCTACTTCCAGTAAATATTTCTGAACACAGATAGTGAATTTTTTCCTCCCTCCTGCCCCCGGGCTTCTTCTCTTGTTAAAGCCTCTGTTTATTAGACTAGATTAAATCTCTCTGATAGCCAGGGATAGCGACTCGGTGGCGGCTGTGACAACGCAGGGATTGGGTTCCCAATGACTGGGCAGCGTGAATGGGTGCAGTCATGTCTGAAGGGAATGAAACTGGGCCCCTGAGATTAGCAGTGCTAATGCTAACTCCACTCCCCTCCCTCATCTCCCTCCGTCGCTTCCTCCCTTCCTGTCCTGTTGTCTCAGGTCACCTGATAGGAGGCGTCTGAGGTTATCCAGTCTGTTAATCAGGCCTTAAAAAGCCACTGTGTATTAGACAGACAGACGCACACAGTTGTTTTACTATCCTTGTTGGGACCAAACGATGTATTCCCTTTCAAATTATATTTACCCTAAACCTAATTCTAACCTTAAAGGGAATCCTAACCGTAAACCTAACCCCTTCCTTGTTGGGACCAAACAATGTATTCCCTTTCAAATTATATTTACCCTAAACCTAATTCTAACCTTAAAGGGAATCCTAACCGTAAACCTAACCCCTCCCTTGTGGGGGCCAGCGAAATGTCCCCAATTGTCAGAATTGTCCTTGTTTTTACTATCTTTGTAAAGGTGTCCGCATGCTTCCCAGACGGAACACTTCAGGAGAGTTTATACATGTACTATGACAACATTTGGGGGCTTTTCGGGCACATTTTTTTTCTCGAGACCCGTTAATTCTGACTTGAGGAATGGACAAGCTGTACTATTGTCCTTTTTTCCTATTTTTTTTTCAAGGGAATGTCATTAAGGGATATGCAAACACACTCGTTCCGTTCGCCTAGTCGACTTCAGCTATCCGCCAGCCGAACTGAAGCATGCTGACACCTTAAAGACTTCTGATACCTACATGGATAGTAAAACCAAAAACACACACAACCTCAGAGAGAGGGGGCCTGGGAGGGAGGTAGCTAGCTAGTTACCCACCCCACCACCCCTCTTTCTACCCCTCAGGCCAATCCACCTCTATTTGTCTCTCTCCTTTTATCCTCTCCAAAAGAGAAGCTGCGCATTTTGGAGCCACAATGGCAACATTCATGTACATATTTAGAGCCGGGATGGGGGAAAGGGGAGGGGGAGAATGGAGGGTTTGGCTTAGTCACGAAGAGGCAGATTCCTTTGTGCAGCAGCCAAGACGAGGGCATGTTGCCTAGAAAGCCCTTCTGAAGGGGGCACCCCAACGCTGCCCAACCACATCCTCCTCTCTCTCTTGTTCTGTCTGCCAACCACAAGGCCCTGTCTCTTTTTTCTTCTCTCACTACTTTTATTTCTTTACTCTCGCTGTCGTTCGTTTCTTCTTTCTCAGTGGACATGGGTGAGGGGTTAAAATGGGCAGCTCTTGTAGTCTCTGTGGGTAAGGAAAGGCTGACTGAGTGTGTGGGCTTGGCATGGAGGGCCCAGTGCCACCCTGGCAGTGCCAGCCTAACTACTGTCTTCTCATTGGATGCCAGCTGCCTCACTACTGGTCTCTCATTGGATGCCAGCTTCCTCACTACTGGCCTCTCATTGGATGCCAGCTGCCTCACTACTGGCCTCTCATTGGATGCCAGCTTCCTCACTACTGGCCTCTCATTGGATGCCAGCTTCCTCACTACTGGCCTCTCATTGGATGCCAGCTGCCTCACTACTGGCCTCTCATTGGATGCCAGCTGCCTCACTACTGGCCTCTCATTGGATGCCTGCTGCCTCACTACTGGCCTCTCATTGGATGCCAGCTGCTTCACTACTGGCCTCTCATTGGATGCCTGCTGCCTTTTTTCTCTTTCACTCCCTCTCTTTTTCAACAACTTTCCTGCTCTACTTTTTCTCAACGGTTTCTGTTTGCTCTTTGTCAACGTTCCTTCTGTGCTCTCACTCATTCAGAGTCTCTCCTGTCATTCAATCCCTGTGGTTTAGTCAGTTTCCTGTCCCTCCCTCGCTACTTGTTTTTGTACTGTATAACCACTGAGTGGTCCTGGCAAGGTGCTGACCTGTGTGAGGTCAGAACTCACCACACCAGTCCACTCTCCAGCAGTCATCCGTTCAGCCCAGCAGCTCTGGAGAAAGAACCACTGTTCACCTGGTGTTTTCCTTTCTGATGGTGTGTGTGTGTGTTTTGGAGGGATAGCAGGGGGAGGACAGGAAAACAAGTTCTGCATTGTGTGTCAACAGCCTCAGTCAATGGAAGGCTGGGAGAAGATGAGTCTGTGCAGTTTGTCTCCTGGGCACACTCAGTCATGCTCACTCCCTGTCCCTCACTAATGCATCATGGTGCTTGTTAATATCCTCTACTCTGAGGGGAGGTTTGGCTCTGTCGAGGGGTGTGTGTTTGAAAGACTTTTGGTAAAGCCCCATCGGTGGCCTGGCAGCTCTCCCCTCTAAGATGGCTGTCTCTACAGCACAAAGACACACTACAAGACCAAAACTACCGGAGCACTTTTCTCCTAGACGTTTTGTTACATGGGAAGACTCCTGTGACTGACATGGTTCCTCGTCTGTCTGTCTGTCTGTTGTTCCAGAATAACTCGGTGTCTCCGTCAGACAGCCTGCGTGCAGCCAGCGATAAACACCGCAGTTCCTCTGATTATAGCATGGACTCCAAGAAACGCAAGGTGGAGGAGAAGGACGCTATGAGCAGATACGTGAGTGGGAGCGCACACACACACACACACACACACACACACACACACACACATACACACACATACACACACACACACATACACACACACATACACACACACATACACACACACATACACACACACATACACACACACATACACACACACATACACACACACACACACCCATATACACACATACACACATACACACATACACATATATAAATATATATATATACACACACATATACATATATACACACACATACGCACACATACGCACACATACACATACACACACACACACACACACACACACACATATATACACAAACACACACACACATATATACATAAACATATACATACACATATATACATACACATATACATATATACACACACATACACATACGCACACGCACACGCACACGCACACACATACACACACACACACACACACACACACACACACACACACATATATACATACACATATACTTACACATATACATATATACACACACACACACACACATATACACACACACACACACACACACACACACACACACACACACATATATACACAAACACACACACACATATATACATAAACATATACATACACATATACAAATACATACACATATATATATTCATATACATACATACATACATACATACATACATACATACATACATACATACACACACATACATACACACACACATACAGCACATTTTAAACAGGAGAAGTACTGCTCACACACTCTGATATAAGTGTGGTCACTGTCTAACACTGTCTCTCAACAGGACAGCGATGGAGACAAAAGTGACGACCTGGTCGTGGATGTGTCCAATGAGGTGAGAGCAGCTGGTCCCTTGCATGTGTGTGTTTGAGTGGCCGCGTATGAGTGTGTTGGTATGTTAGTGTGGTTGAGTGGCCACGTATGAGTGTGTTGGTATGTTAGTGTGGTTGAGTGTGTTGGTATGTTAGTGTGGTTGAGTGGACACGTATGAGTGTGTTGGTATGTTAGTGTGGTTGAGTGGACACGTATGAGTGTGTTGGTATGTTAGTGTGGTTGAGTGTGTTGGTGTGTTAGTGTGGTTGAGTGTGTTGGTGTGTTAGTGTGGTTGAGTGTGTTGGTATGTTAGTGTGGTTGAGTGTGTTGGTATGTTAGTGTGGTTGAGTGTGTTGGTATGTGAGTGTGGTTGAGTGTGGTTGAGTGTGGTTGAGTGGACACGTATGAGTGTGTTGGTATGTTAGTGTGGTTGAGTGTGTTGGTATGTTAGTGTGGTTGAGTGTGTTGGTATGTTAGTGTGGTTGAGTGTGTTGGTATGTTAGTGTGGTTGAGTGTGGTTGAGTGTGTTGGTATGTTAGTGTGGTTGAGTGTGTTGGTATGTTAGTGTGGTTGAGTGTGTTGGTATGTTAGTGTGGTTGAGTTGCAGAGCCACATTCCACCCGGTCTCTCTGGTAGCTAGTGACTGAACACTGGTGTCTTTGTTGAGGAACCAGAGCTGACAGAGACCTTAACAGCTGTCACACCCTCACTAAGGTCACCAGGGTAACCTCCCCTAACATAAAGAAGGAAAACGGAGCTGTGTGGTTGTGTGTAACATCCACTTGTGTGTATGTGTACCAAAGAAAACCTTTATTGTACAGAGACATGCTTATACAAAGAACTGCTTTTCACAGAAACCTAGAGGGGATGGAACCCCTAGGGTGACGGAGACAGAGGAGAAACTAAGTGTATCTGTGTTTGCACATGTGGCCTGCGTTTGTTTGACCTTTATGTACATGTTCCAGCGTGTTTCCTCCATTTCCTCATTCTCTCGCTCTCTTCCTCTCACTCACCGTTTTTCTCTTGTTCTCTCTCTAGGACCCAGCCACTCCCAGGGCCAGCCCCGCCCATTCTCCTCCAGAAAACGGTCTGGACAAATCACGGGCCCTGAAGAAGGACGCCCCCAACAGCCCCGCCTCCGTGGCCTCCTCCGGCAGCACGCCCTCCTCCAAAGCCAAGGACCACGCCCACGTGAGTGTGTGTGAGAAACGGGAAAGGAGGGGGTAGGGGAAAACAATAGACAAGGGAGTGTGAGCGGCTCATACATGGGAGGAAGTGTAGCGATTAAACTGCTGAATGAGGGTTGGGGGGCTGGAGAGGAGACACACAGTGCTCTGCTCCTTTCAATATCCTTTATGGCAGGCAGAATAAATGTTCATTGCTTTCCCAGCCCCGGATCGTAAATAAACCGGGGTAATGACGGGGAGATCGCTCTGTCCCACCCTCCATCTCTCTCTCTCTGTCTCGGTCTGTCCCACCCTCCATCTCTCTCTCTGTCTGTCCCACCCTCCATCTCTTTCTCTGTCTCTCTCTCTCTCTCTGTCTGTACCACCCTCCATCTCTGTCTCTCTCTCTCGGTCTGTCCCACCCTCCATCTCTCTCTCTCTCTCTCTCTCTGTCTCTCTGTGTCTCTGTCTCTCTGTCTCTGTCTGTCTCTGTCTGTCTCTGTCTGTCTCTCTGTCTCTGTCTGTCTCTGTCTATCTGTCTCTCTCTCTCTCTCTCTCTCTCTGTCTCTCTCTGTCTCTCTCTGTCTCTCTCTGTCTGTCTCTGTCTCTGTCTGTCTCCGTCTGTCTGTCTCTCTCTCTCACTTATCCCTCCTTCCCTTACCAGTCCCCATGTCAATGTGCTTAATTACTGGTCTAGTCAGGGAGCAAACTACAGAGATCTTGGATGTGATAACGTGTTTAACTCGTCAGGACTCATGTTTAGGTCCGGAGGTGTGGTGGAGGGGTGCAGATTAAAGGGAAACGAGGGTTAAAGAAGGACCACCATCTTGGATGTTAGGGCTCTGACAGGCCAGACTTTAATAGAGGTGTATGTGGCCCCACAGGGTTCTAATGAACTGGCACTAGTCGATTGGATTATGTTCAGCTCAACACTCAAATTGTCACTGGAGTTTTGGGGAAAGCGGTTCAGTTATTTTGGGATTTGGTCGTTGGTTTTTGTTTGTCCCTCTCGCCCCCTGTCTCTCTCACACATGTTCTATTTGTATCTCTCTCTCCCGGTCTCTCTCTCTCTCCCGGTCTCTCTCTCTCTCCCGGTCTCTCTCTCTCTCTCCCGGTCTCTCTCTCTCTCCCGGTGTCTCTCTCCCGGTCTCTCTCTCTCTCTCTCCCGGTCTGTCTCTCTCTCTCTCTCTCCCGGTCTGTCTCTCTCTCTCTCCCGGTCTGTCTCTCTCTCCCGGTCTCTCTCTCTCTCTCTCCCGGTCTCTCTCTCTCTCTCTCCCGGTCTCTCTCTCTCTCTCTCCCGGTCTCTCTCTCTCTCTCTCTCCCGGTCTCTCTCTCTCTCTCTCTCCCGGTCTCTCTCTCTCCCGGTCTCTCTCTCTCTCCCGGTCTCTCTCTCTCTCCCGGTCTCTCTCTCTCTCCCGGTCTCTCTCTCTCTCCCGGTCTCTCTCATACATGTTATTGGTCTTTTTTTCAATGTCCTTATTTCCCTGTCTCTTGGTAGCTGCTTGGGTGGGGTTGCCAGTTAATTTCATTTTGTTTGGGGGGGGGGGGGGGGGGGGGGGGGTTTGCAAGTTGATTTCATCTTGTTGGGGCGATGCAAGTTGATTTCAGTTTGTTTGGGGGGAGTGGGGGGGTCGCAAGTTTGTTTGGGTGGGTTGCCAGTTGATTTAATTTTGTTTTGTGGGGGGGGGGGGGCTTGCCAGCGATCTGGTTGGGTGGGTTGCCCGTGATCTTGGTGGGTGGGTTGCCCGTGATCTTGGTGGGTGGGTTGCCCGTGATCTTGGTGGGTGGGTTGCCCGTGATCTTGGTGGGTGGGTTGCCCGTGATCTAGGTGGGTGGGTTGCCAGTCATCTAGGTGGGTGGGTTGCCAGTCATCTGGTTGGGTGGGTTGCCAGTGATCTTGGTGGGTGGGTTGCCAGTGATCTAGGTGGGTGGGTTGCCAGTGATCTAGGTGGGTGGGTTGCCAGTGATCTGGTTGGGTGGGTTGCCAGTGATCTGGTTGGGTGGTTTGCCAGTGATCTGGTTGGGTGAATTGGGGTTCTATTGCTTTGTGATCGGCATCATTTAGAATTAAAATGGAACACGCTGGAATAAAGCAACATTAATCACATCAAGTCTCTCTCTGTCAGAATGATAAGTCATCCACGCCGGGCCTGAAGTCTAACACCCCCACACCTCGTAACGATGCCCCCACACCAGGCACCAGCACCACCCCTGGTCTACGGCCCATCATGGGCAAGCCCTCGGGCATGGAGGCACTGGGTAAGTCCTCACACACACACTCATACCCACATGTATACAAACACACTCGCCCGCTAACCACAAATAGATTAACATGAAAATAACTTCCTTGTAGGTCTGCCCATTTGCCTATGACTGAATCAGTTGTTCTTACGGTCTCTCTCCTCCCTCCCTCTAGCTGCTCCAGCCCTGCGTACCCCTTTGTCCATAGCTGGCTCTTACGCCACGCCCTTCGCCATGATGGGCCACCACGAGATGAACGGCTCCCTGACCAGCCCCGGGGTCTACGCCGGCCTCCACATCTCCCCCCAGATGAGCGTGGCCGCTGCTGCGTACGGACGCTCGCCCATGGTACGCTCCCCTAAAACTCCCCCTTCACCTCACATACTCACATTCAGCCTCTCGTTACTAACACAACACAGTCACACAGGCTACAGTTACTAATACAACACAGTCACACAGGCTACAGTTATTAATACAACACAGGCTACAGTTATTAATACAACACAGGCTACAGTTACTAACACAACACAGTCACACAGGCTACAGTTACTAATACAACACAGTCACACAGGCTACAGTTATTAATACAACACAGGCTACAGTTATTAATACAACACAGGCTACAGTTACTAACACAACACAGGCTACAGTTACTAATACAACACAGTCACACAGGCTACAGTTACTAATACAACACAGTCACACAGGCTACAGTTACTAATACAACACAGGCTACAGTTACTAATACAACACAGTCACACAGGCTACAGTTACTAACACAACACAGTCACACAGGCTACAGTTACTAACACAACACAGTCACACAGGCTACAGTTACTAACACAACACAGTCACACAGGCTACAGTTACTAATACAACACAGTCACACAGGCTACAGTTACTAATACAACACAGTCACACAGAATACAGTTACTAATACAACACAGGCTACAGTTACTAATACAACACAGTCACACAGGCTACAGTTACTAATACAACACAGTCACACAGGCTACAGTTACTAACACAACACAGTCACACAGGCTACAGTTACTAATACAACACAGTCACACAGGCTACAGTTATTAATACAACACAGGCTACAGTTACTAACACAACACAGTCACACAGGCTACAGTTACTAATACAACACAGTCACACAGGCTACAGTTATTAATACAACACAGGCTACAGTTATTAATACAACACAGGCTACAGTTACTAATACAACACAGGCTACAGTTACTAATACAACACAGTCACACAGGCTACAGTTACTAATACAACACAGTCACACAGGCTACAGTTACTAATACAACACAGGCTACAGTTACTAATACAACACAGCCACACAGGCTACAGTTACTAATACAACACAGTCACACAGGCTACAGTTACTAACACAACACAGTCACACAGGCTACAGTTACTAACACAACACAGTCACACAGGCTACAGTTACTAACACAACACAGTCACACAGGCTACAGTTACTAACACAACACAGTCACACAGGCTACAGTTACTAACACAACACAGTCACACAGGCTACAGTTACTAATACAACACAGTCACACAGGCTACAGTTACTAATACAACACAGTCACACAGGCTACAGTTACTAATACAACACAGTCACACAGAATACAGTTACTAATACAACACAGGCTACAGTTACTAATACAACACAGTCACACAGGCTACAGTTACTAATACAACACAGTCACACAGGCTACAGTTACTAACACAACACAGTCACACAGGCTACAGTTACTAACACAACACAGCCACACAGGCTACAGTTACTAATACAACACAGTCACACAGGCTACAGTTACTAACACAACACAGTCACACAGGCTACAGTTACTAATACAACACAGTCACACAGGCTACAGTTACTAACACAATACAGGCTACAGTTACTAATACAACACAGGCTACAGTTACTAACACAACACAGTCACACAGGCTACAGTTACTAATACAACACAGTCACACAGGCTACAGTTACTAATACAACACAGTCACACAGGCTACAGTTACTAATACAACACAGGCTACAGTTACTAATACAACACAGTCACACAGGCTACAGTTACTAACACAACACAGTCACACAGGCTACAGTTACTAACACAACACAGTCACACAGGCTACAGTTACTAACACAACACAGTCACACAGGCTACAGTTACTAATACAATACAGGCTACAGTTACTAATACAACACAGTCACACAGGCTACAGTTACTAATACAACACAGGCTACAGTTACTAATACAACACAGTCACACAGGCTACAGTTACTAATACAACACAGTCACACAGGCTACAGTTACTAATACAACACAGGCTACAGTTACTAATACAACACAGTCACACAGGCTACAGTTACTAACACAACACAGTCACACAGGCTACAGTTACTAATACAACACAGGCTACAGTTACTAATACGACACAGGCTACAGTTACTAATACGACACAGGCTACAGTTACTAACACAACACAGGCTACAGTTACTAATACAACACAGGCTACAGTTACTAATACAACACAGGCTACAGTTACTAATACGACACAGGCTACAGTTACTAATACGACACAGGCTACAGTTACTAATACGACACAGGCTACAGTTACTAATACGACACAGGCTACAGTTACTAATACGACACAGGCTACAGTTACTAATACGACACAGGCTACAGTTACTAATACGACACAGGCTACAGTTACTAATACGACACAGGCTACAGTTACTAATACGACACAGGCTACAGTTACTAATACGACACAGGCTACAGTTACTAATACGACACAGGCTACAGTTACTAATACGACACAGGCTACAGTCACTAATACGACACAGGCTACAGTTACTAATACGACACAGGCTACAGTTACTAATACGACACAGGCTACAGTCATTAATACAACACAGGCTACAGTTACTAATACGACACAGGCTACAGTCATTAATACAACACAGGCTACAGTTACTAATACAACACAGGAAGAGGAAAGAAAGGGTGTTCACTCAAACACACGCATGCAAACGTACATCAGACTCACGTCTCACTATATATTACATGTCTCAGCAGCTCCACCGTTGAGTTAGCCAACACGGCTGTCGGCTAGAAGACTTATGCTAATATGACTAGCAGCCAATTTACAATGAGTTTCCTATTTCAATAGTTCACTTTTTCAATATTTCTTTAGAAATGCATAAAAAATAATTTCTCTCCTCTCTGTGTAAATTGTTAGCCAACTCCAAGGTTTCTATTGCCTAACTCCACTGCTTTGATGTCTGGTGCTACAAGGGAGGGGAATAACAACTCTGTCAAAACACTTCTCTGTGTGTGTGAATCTCCCAGGCTCTCATTAGCATTAGCAAGCTCCTCTTTCACACCGTTACCACAAACCTGGGCGAAGGAATGTAGAATACACAGCACCGTATGAAATGATAGTAAGAATTCCCCTTGTGTCCCACATACTCATAACGGTTCAATACGGACCGCGGGTCTCTACTAGTACTACTGAACTAGGTCAGGCTTCGACCCCTGGTATCGTTTAATTAAGCAATAAGAGCCAAGCGGGTGTGGTATGTGGCCAATATACCACGGCTTAGGGCTGTTCTTATGAACGACGCAACGAGGAGTGCCTGAACACAGCCCTTAGCTGCGGTATATTGGCCATATATCACAAACCCCCAAGGTGCCTTATTGCTATTAGAAACTGGTTACCAACGTAATTAGAGCAGTAAAAACACATGTTGTCATAACCGTTGTATACGGTCTGAACCACCTAGTTTATAAACGTAAACCAGGCCTGGAAAAATACCTAGAAATGCAGGAAATGAGCTTTAAAACAGTAACAAAAATCTCTGCCCAATGCAACATGTATAGAATTGCAAACAATGTAACTTAAAACTGCAAAACTCTCTCTCTGCCAACAAGATGGTTGTGAACTGTTTTGGGTGGCATTGGGTTGTGAGGTGGGGGTTTTGCCACATAGGACATGTGTGATCAGACCTTCTGAAATGGTACTAGAGTGCCCCTGCCTTATTTGACACTACAGAAGCAGTGAGGCTAAGTTTCCTGTTTGAACATTTAGCCTAGTTGGCTGCATAGATAGGCTTTCCACTGTTTGTTCATGTTAACATGCTAACTGTCTGTTTTCCCAGGCGGGGTTTGACCCTCACTCCCACATGAGACCAGGCCTGCAAGCCAGTCTCACATCCATCTCTGGAGGGAAACCGTAAGTCTCCAAACCCACTCTTTGTTTAAACTGTTTATCACGAGAGCCTGAAAGTCACAGGTCAAGTCCAACATTTTGGTTCCAGGTTTCATTTAGTCTCAAAACAACTGCCCTTTCCCCCCACGGTAGTGCCTACTCCTTTCATGTGAGCGCCGACGGCCAGATGCAGCCGGTGCCCTTTCCCCCGGACGCTCTCATAGGCCCGGGCATCCCACGCCACGCTCGCCAGATCAACACGCTGAGCCACGGCGAGGTGGTGTGCGCCGTCACCATCAGCAACCCCACGCGCCACGTCTACACCGGTGGCAAGGGCTGCGTTAAGATCTGGGACATCAGCCAGCCGGGCAGCAAGAGTCCCGTGTCCCAACTGGACTGCCTGGTAAGGAGACGTTAGCGTTTGGACACACCTACTCATTCAAAGGTTTTTTGTTTTACTACATGATTCTGTGTTATTTCATAATGTTTATGTCTTCACTATTATTCTACAATGTAGAAACTAGTGAAAATAAAGAACCCCTGTAATGAGTAGGTGTGTCCAGACTTTAGACTGGTGCTGTTTCAACTGGATGACTGTCACTGTGGATAAAGCCATCTGCTGAATGATCATATCATTGTTATAATGGTGTAAGGCATAACAACAGACAATGTGGGACGAAGGCTATAACTTAGGTTGGCTGGGCTGTATGCTAGCTAACAGGATAGCCAAGCTGAACAAGCTAGCCTTGTATCTGAGATGATACTGTGACGGTTATCATTAGACATGGACTGAGATATCAAGCCCACCGATGGGCACAGAGGATGCTCTTCATAGGGCTGATGTATGACCAGGGATTTTCTCTGTGCTTGAATTAGACCATTTTCCTGTCCTGCTAAGCATTCAAAATGTTTCGTACTTTTGGGTGTCATGGAAAATGTATGGAGTAGAAAGTACATTATTTTCATTAGGAATATATTGGAGTAGAAGTTGTAAAGAATATAAATAGTAAAGTACAGATGCCCCCAGACAACTTAAGTAGTACTTCAAAGTATGTTTTACTTAAATACTTTACACCGCTGCCTTCAGCCCCCTGAACCCCACTACCACCCTCTGAACCCCACTACCACCCTCTGAACGCCACTACCTCCCTCTGAACCCCACTACCACCCTCTGAACGCCACTACCTCCCTCTGAACCAGCCCTCTGAACCCCACATCCACCCTCTGAACCAGCCCTCTGAACCCCACATCCACCCTCTGAACCCCACTACCACCCTCTGAACCCCACATCCACCCTCTGAACCCCACATCCACCCTCTGAACCCCACTACCACCCTCTGAACCCCACTACCACCCTCTGAACCCCACTACCACCCTCTGAACCCCACATCCACCCTCTGAACCCCACTACCACCCTCTGAACCCCACTACCACCCTCTGAACCCCACTACCACCCTCTGAACCCCACATCCACCCTCTGAACCCCACTACCACCCTCTGAACCCCACTACCACCCCCTGAACCCCACTACAACCCTCTGAACCCCACTACCACCCTCTGAACCCCACATCCACCCTCTGAACCCCCTATCCACCCTCTGAACCCCCTATCCACCCTCTGAACCCCACATCCACCCTCTGAACCCCACATCCACCCTCTGAACCCCACATCCACCCTCTGAACCCCACTACCACCCTCTGAACCCCACTACCACCCTCTGAACCCCACATCCACCCTCTGAACCCCACATCCAACCTCTGAACCCCACATCCACCCTCTGAACCCCACATCCACCCTCTGAACCAGCCCTCTGAACCCCACATCCACCCTCTGAACCCCACATCCACCCTCTGAACCCCACTTCCACCCTCTGAACCAGCCCTCTGAACCCCACATCCACCCTCTAAACCCCACATCCACCCTCTGAACCCCACATCCACCCTCTGAACCCCACATCCACCCTCTGAACCCCACATCCACCCTCTGAACCCCACATCCACCCTCTGAACCAGCCCTCTGAACCCCACATCCACCCTCTGAACCCCACATCCACCCTCTGAACCCCACATCCACCCTCTGAACCCCACATCCACCCTCTGAACCCCACATCCACCCTCTGAACCCCACATCCACCCTCTGAACCAGCCCTCTGAACCCCACATCCACCCTCTGAACCCCACATCCACCCTCTGAACCCCACATCCACCCTCTGAACCAGCCCTCTGAACCCCACATCCACCCTCTGAACCCCACATCCACCCTCTGAACCCCACATCCACCCTCTGAACCCCACATCCACCCTCTGAACCCCACATCCACCCTCTGAACCAGCCCTCTGAACCCCACATCCACCCTCTGAACCCCACATCCACCCTCTGAACCCCACATCCACCCTCTGAACCCCACATCCACCCTCTGAACCCCACATCCACCCTCTGAACCAGCCCTCTGAACCCCACATCCACCCTCTGAACCCCACATCCACCCTCTGAACCCCACATCCACCCTCTGAACCCCACATCCACCCTCTGAACCAGCCCTCTGAACCCCACATCCACCCTCTGAACCCCACATCCACCCTCTGAACCCCACATCCACCCTCTGAACCCCACATCCACCCTCTGAACCCCACATCCACCTTCTGAACCCCACATCCACCCTCTGAACCCCACATCCACCCTCTGAACCCCACATCCACCCTCTGAACCCCACATCCACCCTCTGAACCCCACATCCACCCTCTGAAACAGCCCTCTGAACCCCACATCCACCCTCTGAACCCCACATCCACCCTCTGAACCCCACATCCACCCTCTGAACCAGCCCTCTGAACCCCACATCCACCCTCTGAACCCCACATCCACCCTCTGAACCCCACATCCACCCTCTGAACCCCACATCCACCCTCTGAACCAGCCCTCTGAACCCCACATCCACCCTCTGAACCCCACATCCACCCTCTGAACCCCACATCCACCCTCTGAACCCCACATCCACCCTCTGAACCCCACATCCACCCTCTGAACCAGCCCTCTGAACCCCACATCCACCCTCTGAACCCCACATCCACCCTCTGAACCCCACATCCACCCTCTGAACCCCACATCCACCCTCTGAACCCCACATCCACCCTCTGAACCCCACATCCACCCTCTGAACCCCACATCCACCCTCTGAACCAGCCCTCTGAACCCCACATCCACCCTCTGAACCAGCCCTCTGAACCCCACATCCACCCTCTGAACCCCACATCCACCCTCTGAACCCCACATCCACCCTCTGAACCCCACATCCACCCTCTGAACCCCACATCCACCCTCTGAACCCCACATCCACCCTCTGAACCCCACATCCACCCTCTGAACCCCACATCCACCCTCTGAACCCCACATCCACCCTCTGAACCCCACATCCACCCTCTGAACCAGCCCTCTGAACCCCACATCCACCCTCTGAACCAGCCCTCTGAACCCCACATCCACCCTCTGAACCAGCCCTCTGAACCCCACATCCACCCTCTGAACCAGCCCTCTGAACCCCACATCCACCCTCTGAACCCCACATCCACCCTCTGAACCAGCCCTCTGAACCCCACATCCACCCTCTGAACCAGCCCTCTGAACCCCACCTCCACCCTCTGAACCCCACATCCACCCTCTGAACCCCACATCCACCCTCTGAACCAGCCCTCTGAACCCCACATCCACCCTCTGAACCCCACATCCACCCTCTGAACCCCACATCCACCCTCTGAACCCCACATCCACCCTCTGAACCCCACATCCACCCTCTGAACCCCACTACCACCCTCTGAACCCCACTACCACCCCCTGAACCCCACTACCACCCCCTGAACCCCACTACAACCCTCTGAACCCCACTACAACCCTCTGAACCCCACATCCACCCTCTGAACCCCCTATCCACCCTCTGAACCCCCTATCCACCCTCTGAACCCCCTATCCACCCTCTGAACCCCCTATCCACCCTCTGAACCCCACATCCACCCTCTGAACCCCACATCCACCCTCTGAACCCCACTACCACCCTCTGAACCCCACTACCACCCTCTGAACCCCACATCCACCCTCTGAACCCCACATCCACCCTCTGAACCCCACATCCACCCTCTGAACCAGCCCTCTGAACCCCACATCCACCCTCTGAACCCCACATCCACCCTCTGAACCAGCCCTCTGAACCCCACATCCACCCTCTGAACCCCACATCCACCCTCTGAACCAGCCCTCTGAACCCCACATCCACCCTCTGAACCCCACATCCACCCTCTGAACCAGCCCTCTGAACCCCACATCCACCCTCTGAACCCCACATCCACCCTCTGAACCAGCCCTCTGAACCCCACATCCACCCTCTGAACCCCACATCCACCCTCTGAACCCCACATCCACCCTCTGAACCCCACATCCACCCTCTGAACCCCACATCCACCCTCTGAACCCCACATCCACCCTCTGAACCCCACATCCACCCTCTGAACCAGCCCTCTGAACCCCACATCCACCCTCTGAACCCCACATCCACCCTCTGAACCCCACATCCACCCTCTGAACCCCACATCCACCCTCTGAACCAGCCCTCTGAACCCCACATCCACCCTCTGAACCCCACATCCACCCTCTGAACCCCACATCCACCCTCTGAAACAGCCCTCTGAACCCCACATCCACCCTCTGAACCCCACATCCACCCTCTGAACCCCACATCCACCCTCTGAACCCCACATCCACCCTCTGAACCCCACATCCACCCTCTGAACCCCACATCCACCCTCTGAACCCCACATCCACCCTCTGAACCAGCCCTCTGAACCCCACATCCACCCTCTGAACCCCACATCCACCCTCTGAACCCCACATCCACCCTCTGAACCCCACATCCACCCTCTGAACCAGCCCTCTGAACCCCACATCCACCCTCTGAACCCCACATCCACCCTCTGAACCCCACATCCACCCTCTGAACCCCACATCCACCCTCTGAACCCCACATCCACCCTCTGAACCCCACATCCACCCTCTGAACCAGCCCTCTGAACCCCACATCCACCCTCTGAACCAGCCCTCTGAACCCCACATCCACCCTCTGAACCCCACATCCACCCTCTGAACCCCACATCCACCCTCTGAACCCCACATCCACCCTCTGAACCCCACATCCACCCTCTGAACCAGCCCTCTGAACCCCACATCCACCCTCTGAACCCCACATCCACCCTCTGAACCCCACATCCACCCTCTGAACCCCACATCCACCCTCTGAACCAGCCCTCTGAACCCCACATCCACCCTCTGAACCCCACATCCACCCTCTGAACCCCACATCCACCCTCTGAACCCCACATCCACCCTCTGAACCCCACATCCACCCTCTGAACCAGCCCTCTGAACCCCACATCCACCCTCTGAACCAGCCCTCTGAACCCCACATCCACCCTCTGAACCAGCCCTCTGAACCCCACATCCACCCTCTGAACCCCACATCCACCCTCTGAACCCCACATCCACCCTCTGAACCCCACATCCACCCTCTGAACCAGCCCTCTGAACCCCACATCCACCCTCTGAACCAGCCCTCTGAACCCCACATCCACCCTCTGAACCCCACATCCACCCTCTGAACCCCACATCCACCCTCTGAACCAGCCCTCTTAACCCCACATCCACCCTCTGAACCCCACATCCACCCTCTGAACCAGCCCTCTGAACCCCACATCCACCCTCTGAACCAGCCCTCTGAACCCCACATCCACCCTCTGAACCCCACATCCACCCTCTGAACCCCACATCCACCCTCTGAACCCCACATCCACCCTCTGAACCCCACATCCACCCTCTGAACCCCACATCCACCCTCTGAACCAGCCCTCTGAACCCCACATCCACCCTCTGAACCAGCCCTCTGAACCCCACATCCACCCTCTGAACCCCACATCCACCCTCTGAACCCCACATCCACCCTCTGAACCCCACATCCACCCTCTGAACCCCACATCCACCCTCTGAACCCCACATCCACCCTCTGAACCCCACATCCACCCTCTGAACCCCACATCCACCCTCTGAACCCCACAGCCACCCTCTGAACCCCACAGCCACCCTCTGAACCCCACAGCCACCCTCTGAACCCCACAGCCACCCTCTGAACCCCACAGCCACCCCCTGAACCAGCCCTCTGAACCCCACATCCACCCTCTGAACCCCACATCCACCCTCTGAACCCCACATCCACCCTCTGAACCCCACATCCACCCTCTGAACCCCACATCCACCCTCTGAACCCCACATCCACCCTCTGAACCAGCCCTCTGAACCCCACATCCACCCTCTGAACCCCACATCCACCCTCTGAACCCCACATCCACCCTCTGAACCCCACATCCACCCTCTGAACCCCACATCCACCCTCTGAACCCCACATCCACCCTCTGAACCCCACATCCACCCTCTGAACCCCACATCCACCCTCTGAACCAGCTCTCTGAACCCCACATCCACCCTCTGAACCAGCCCTCTGAACCCCACATCCACCCTCTGAACCCCACATCCACCCTCTGAACCCCACATCCACCCTCTGAACCCCACATCCACCCTCTGAACCCCACATCCACCCTCTGAACCCCACATCCACCCTCTGAACCCCACATCCACCCTCTGAACCAGCTCTCTGAACCCCACATCCACCCTCTGAACCCCACATCCACCCTCTTAACCCCACATCCACCCTCTGAACCAGCCCTCTGAACCCCCCATCCACCCTCTGAACCCCACATCCACCCTCTGAACCCCACATCCACCCTCTGAACCCCACATCCACCCTCTGAACCCCACATCCACCCTCTGAACCCCACATCCACCCTCTGAACCAGCTCTCTGAACCCCACATCCACCCTCTGAACCCCACATCCACCCTCTTAACCCCACATCCACCCTCTGAACCAGCCCTCTGAACCCCACATCCACCCTCTGAACCCCACATCCACCCTCTGAACCCCACATCCACCCTCTGAACCCCACATCCACCCTCTGAACCAGCCCTCTGAACCCCACATCCACCCTCTGAACCCCACATCCACCCTCTTAACCCCACATCCACCCTCTGAACCAGCCCTCTGAACCCCACATCCACCCTCTGAACCCCACATCCACCCTCTGAACCAGCCCTCTGAACCCCACATCCACCCTCTGAACCCCACATCCACCCTCTGAACCCCACATCCACCCTCTGAACCCCACATCCACCCTCTGAACCCCACTACCTCCCCCTGAACCCCACTACCACCCCCTGAACCCCACATCCACCCTCTGAACCCCACATCCACCCTCTGAACCCCACATCCACCCTCTGAACCCCCCATCCACCCTCTGAACCCCACATCCACCCTCTGAACCCCACAGCCACCCTCTGAACCCCACAGCCACCCTCTGAACCCCACAGCCACCCTCTGAACCCCACATCCACCCCCTGAACCCCACATCCACCCTCTGAACCCCACATCCACCCTCTGAACCCCACATCCACCCTCTGAACCCCACATCCACCCTCTGAACCCCACATCCACCCTCTGAACCCCACATCCACCCTCTGAACCCCACATCCACCCTCTGAACCCCACATCCACCCTCTGAACCAGCCCTCTGAACCCCACATCCACCCTCTGAACCCCACATCCACCCTCTGAACCAGCCCTCTGAACCCCACATCCACCCTCTGAACCCCACATCCACCCTCTGAACCCCACATCCACCCTCTGAACCCCACATCCACCCTCTGAACCCCACATCCACCCTCTGAACCCCACATCCACCCTCTGAACCAGCCCTCTGAACCCCACATCCACCCTCTGAACCCCACATGAACCCCACATCCACCCTCTGAACCCCACATCCACCCTCTGAACCCCACATCCACCCTCTGAACCCCACATCCACCCTCTGAACCCCACATCCACCCTCTGAACCCCACATCCACCCTCTGAACCCCACATCCACCCTCTGAACCCCACATCCACCATCTGAACCCCACATCCACCCTCTGAACCAGCCCTCTGAACCCCACATCCACCCTCTGAACCAGCCCTCTGAACCCCACATCCACCCTCTGAACCCCACATCCACCCTCTGAACCCCACATCCACCCTCTGAACCAGCCCTCTGAACCCCACATCCACCCTCTGAACCCCACATCCACCCTCTGAACCAGCCCTCTGAACCCCACATCCACCCTCTGAACCCCACATCCACCCTCTGAACCCCACATCCACCCTCTGAACCCCACATCCACCCTCTGAACCCCACATCCACCCTCTGAACCAGCCCTCTGAACCCCACATCCACCCTCTGAACCCCACATCCACCCTCTGAACCCCACATCCACCCTCTCCCTCCATCTGCTCTTGAGAATGTAATAATTCAAGGCACAGCGTCTTGTTCGTCGGCCCTGTGTGTGACGTTTTTGAAAAATACCTAAAGTAATGATCTTCTGATCGTCCTGCCCCGGTTTGCCATTACCCACCCCATTAGTCATTCTCCCATCCTCCCCATTCATCAGTTTGATACTGTCTCCTGGCCACTTTGGAGAGGGGGATGGAGCAGAGGGAGAGTGCTGGCTTTGTGACCAGGTCTTATATAGTCATCAGCAAGCTGTTTAATTCATCTGAGAGCCCCGGCCCTCTATTGATCTGTCATTCACATCACCCGCCTCATGGACCCAGTCCAGCTAACACTCTTCTGCCTTTGTTAAAGCTGAAAATGAGTCTCGCTCCACACACCACAGCCGAGGGAAGCCATACTCAAACACACTCTGATGCTTTTCTCCTCACACCTGCTTCCAAAGGCACATCTGAGCTGTCTTTGTTGCAGGTGCATTTTAACAGTTGAATAAGATGAGAGAAAAGAAGAAACCTGCACATGGCTCTCGCTGGGGCCGCGGCTCTCGCTGGGGCCGCGGCTCTCGCTGGGGCCGCGGCTCTCGCTGGGGCCGCGGCTCTCGCTGGGGCAAGCGGCTCTCGCTGGGGCCGCGGCTCTCGCTGGGGCCGCGGCTCTCTTAAGCTTTATGTATTGACCTCAAGGCCTTCGTCAGAGCATCCCTATGGAGATACTGCTCCACCCACATCCGTTCAATTCATCCAATGGGGTTGGAGTCGCCATATTTGCTTTTAAATCGAATCACATTTTATTGGTCTCATTCAATATTTCTCAGATGTTATTGCGGGTGTAGGGAAATGGCTATGTTCCTCGTTCCAACAGTATAGCAATATTTAGCAATACATTTGTGTGTCTCACGATACCTGCTATTATCACGATAACTGTCTGAAGCACAAATGTTAACTGGCTCCCTCTCTGTCTCCAGAACAGGGACAACTACATCCGCTCCTGTAAGCTCCTCCCTGATGGCCGCACCCTGATTGTGGGCGGTGAGGCCAGCACGCTGACCATCTGGGACCTGGCCTCTCCGACGCCACGTATCAAGGCGGAGCTCACCTCCTCGGCCCCCGCCTGCTACGCACTGGCCATCTCCCCCGACGCCAAAGTCTGCTTCTCCTGCTGCAGTGACGGGAACATTGCTGTCTGGGACCTGCACAACCAGACCCTGGTCAGGTGAGTGATCCATCTGAAGAGAGTAGAGGACTGGTTGGGGCTGGGAGGGATGTACCCATGTGATTTTAGCAGTAATGGAGTAGCAGTAATGATTGGAGTGGGATTACATTGAAATGTCCACAGCGTGAGTGGAATCACTTGGCTAAGTTCCACTGTGTTTGTTTGGGTTTTGTAGGCAGTTCCAGGGCCACACGGACGGCGCCAGCTGTATCGACATCTCCCACGATGGGACCAAGCTGTGGACCGGAGGTCTGGACAACACCGTCCGCTCATGGGACCTGAGGGAGGGTCGCCAGCTCCAGCAGCATGACTTCACCTCCCAGGTACGCACGTATTTATGTTTACGCACGCACGCGCACACACACACACACACACACACACACACACACACACACACACACACAGGGGATGCAACGGTACAGTGGGCCCACGGTTTGGTACGGTTTCGGGATATTTACATTTAAGAAAAAAAATAAACACATCACCCTTTAAACCCTTTAACTATTTTATTTAGCCTGAAACGTTCCATTCAGAAAAATGTCAACATGACTGACTGCCTGGTTTCTGTCTCTCCTGTATGACAGCAAGGGGAGAATACAATGAAAAGGGCTTCTTCGCTTTGACAAGCTGTAGGTGCTTTGCCAATGTGGGGCCCAAACCCATCAGCTTCACGGATGGCGCTCACTATGTTTTGTGCGTTATCTGTAGTGGCTGGGATTGTGATATTTGGTCTCTCTAGCGTCCACTCAGTCACAGCATTCATTAAGTGTGCGCTTGTATGACTCTCATACAGGGGCCGAGTTTGCAACACATAGATCTCCCAGACCAGTACATAGTGAACCGTCAGCTTTGAGTTGCTCTGGAGGTCCAACTATCAGTGGAGAGAGCTAGATAGGGTGTATGTGTCAATTCCTTTTAAATGTCTCTCTGTGATGTTTCATAGAGTTTGGGAATTACTTAGCTGCTTAAATGTGTGCAGGAGGGGACATTGTAACGCGGTTCAATTGTTTTATAATCAGGTGACGAAATCCCGAGTCAGTAACCACCGAAAAGGCCTGTAAATCTTTGGCTATGATGAATACTCCCACTGCTTTCGTTATTTCTTAGTTTTTCTGAATTTGTCACAAATAGTTGTTGAAGGCAGCAATGAGAGATTGTGTTTTGGCTAACGAGTGGACTCTCCTTGCTCCTGCTGCAAGGGACGCGGCTGAGTGATGGCCACGTAAATGACACATCGTGTTAGAAGTGTTTCAACTGGAGTAGCCGACAGGGGCAGAGCAATGCTTGCAGACTGTACTTTGTTTGTTTACGGTCTTCTTACCCTCGTCATCGTATTGAGCGCTGAATCCAGAATGTTCCCACATAGCGGATTTGAAAGATGCCGGTGTCTCTCTGTCTCCCCATTGTCACGTTGGAGCTGAGAGAGTATTTGTTTTTAGTTTCCTCTCTCTTCATGGGGCCCCTTTAGGGAGGTTTCCTACTGAGATGTCAATGCAAATCGTCCATTGGTTGTTTAAGGGGGAGGGGGGTTGCTGTCACTGCGGTTGCCACATTTTGAGACATTGCTGTTGAGTGAAGTTTGTCGGCCGTCAGTAGCCCCTTAACGACCACAAGCTGCGTGTCTGGTTCTGCGGATCTGAATGTATCACGTGCCTGTAGTCTGCAGCGCAATGAGCATGCGTTGGAAATTACCGGAAAATGACAGGCGTATCGTAATTCCGCCGTTCACGTGTGCATATTGAACCGTAGGGGGCGTACCGAACGGTTCGACAACATACAGTGTACCGTTGCATCCCACACACACACACACTCTATTTTGCCCTGGTTCACCCCCACCTCCCGTCTCCTCCCAGATCTTCTCTCTAGGCTACTGCCCCACAGGGGAGTGGCTGGCAGTGGGCATGGAGAGCAGCAATGTGGAGGTTCTCCATCACACCAAGCCGGACAAGTACCAGCTCCACCTGCATGAGAGCTGCGTCCTCTCGCTGAAGTTCGCCTACTGTGGTAAGAAACATGTCCAGAGTGCTAGAAGTCATTTATAACCTCTGTTTATGTAGTTCACGTGTAGAAACCTTTTTTCTCAAGGAATTGAAGGACATGATGACACACAAATACATGAGCTCAGAGTCCAGGTTGTCCTCACCAAGCAGGACAGGCCTGCACACGACTCTCCAAGCACCAAAATCCACATGGTTTAACATTTAGTAGCTAACCCAATACAACGGATGTGGGGCAGTTGGTATTACTTGTTGGTACTTCTACTGTACCAACAAGTAATACCAACTGCCCCACATCCGTTGTATTGGGTTAGCTACTAAATGTTAAACCATGTGGATTTTGGTGCTTGGAGAGTCGTGTGCAGGCCTGTCCTGCTTGGTGAGGACAACCTGGACTCTGAGCTCATGTATTTATGTGTCCTCATGTCCTGTGTCTGAAGGTAAATGGTTTGTGAGCACGGGGAAGGACAACCTGGACTCTGAGCTCATGTATTTATGTGTCCTCATGTCCTGTGTCTGAAGGTAAATGGTTTGTGAGCACGGGGAAGGACAACCTCTTGAATGCCTGGAGGACTCCTTACGGTGCCAGCATATTCCAGGTACTCCAATAACACACACACTCTCAAACACGCATAGATGCTCACAGTCCTGGGACATGACCAGCAGCATGGAAACCCCAGCTACCACTGTCAGTTGTAATCTGGAAATCAGAAGCCAACAAATCAAATCAAATGTGTCACATACACATGGTTAGCAGATGTTAATGTGAGTGTAGCGAAACGCTTGTGCTTCTAGTTCCGACAATGCAGTAATAACCAACGAGTAATCTAACCTAACAATTCCAAAACTACTACCTTATTCACACAAGTGTAAAGGGATAAAGAATATGTACATAAAGATATATGAATGAGTGATGGTACAGAGCGGCATAGGCAAGATGCAGTAGATGGTATCGAGTACAGTATATACATATGAGATGAGTAATGTAGGGTATGTAAACAAAGTGGCATAGTTTTAATAGTGTTTTTTTACCCTTTACATCAACAGTCAAAGGAGTCCTCTTCCGTCCTGAGCTGCGACATCTCTGCAGACGACAAGTACATTGTGACGGGCTCCGGAGACAAGAAGGCCACAGTGTACGAGGTGATCTACTAGGAACACCAGTTTGACCCCTCCTAGTGGCCTGACAAGGGGAGCTGCTAGACCCTCCTCCTCCTCTTACTTCACTCACCACACCCCCTAACCTCAAAGACCACCAGGGATTGGACTACAGACCATGTCGGCCGATACCGCTCCGGGATTGGTGCTCAGAAGGCACCATGAACTGCGCTTGGCAGTTGGCCTGGCTATGATTGGCTATCGGTGCAGACTGTAACCCAATGGGCACTGAAGATGTAAATTGTCTTGCTGTTGTTTGATCTGTTCCTGGGCCTGTTTTTGGAGGGTTTATTTTTGAAGGTGATGAATGTTTCTGTAATGTGACTGGATGAAGCAGTGCTTTGTCTTTACAACAGTTGCTCCCTGGACGTCTTGTGAAAATTGTACATAATGGAGTAATAAAGACATTTTATATATATATATATTATAAATATATATATCTATTTTCATGTCCTGGTGTACTTGTGACGTTTTTGCTTTCGGCCTCTCCCTTCTGCTTGATATCCAAGGGAGAACAGAAAGTAGAATAAGCATTTCGTTTTTAAGGATCTTTTTTTGGGGGGGGGGTGTTGAAGCACGTTCTCCAGGCTGACCTTTTTCCAAATCAAATGGAAATGTCTCTCCAAAAACTAAATGGTCAACCAGAACACGTTTGTGGAGATTCAAATGTGAGTTTTGGGATGGTGCCCTTTTTTTTTGGGAGCTACGAAAATGTCTGGGAAGTGGAGCCTGCCGGCTCAGGCAGAGCCACGGAACTCCGTGGAATACCACAGGACCCCCGCTTGGACCGGCCTATCAGAGGAGACTGGGGGATCGGCGAGAGGAGGAGAACAATGTAAATTAAAACCATATTAAAGAAACTAACTGTACTACTTTCTCTGTGCCCTTTTATGACCCGTCTCTCTTACGTCTTGGATGGTGTTTTGGGTGGTCTGGTTGGTGTTGAACGATGGACTTCAATTCTACTGGATTATTACTAGTACGGGCTGACGGACTTGGCTTATCGGCCGCGTCCCCAGTTCATATGGCTGGACGGACACAATCTGAACTAGTACGGGCTGACGGACTGGGCTTATCGGCCGCGTCCCCAGTTCATATGGCTGGACGGACACAACCTGAACATTGAGTCTGGACCTAAATCTGATGTAGAACAACCCACAGGGTCATCTAGATGGGGGGTTAAGGAGAACATGCTTCTATGGAATCCATTGATTTGATCCTCTATCCTCATTTATCAGTACATCATCATAACCGGACTTGGATTCCAGTCGATATACAGTGCCTGTTAAGTGCTAGGGTTGGCTATTACGATCTTTCAAAATGTAAAGCAGAAGTTAGCATTGTGACCAGCATCTACATAATGTTCAGTACCGAGTAAGATGAAGGTGCCTCTAGACACGGATCTGTTTGGTACCCAAATGGTGCTGAGGGTAAGATGCTCTGTGTCTAAGGGGAATATCTTCCTCCACCGTTCAGCTGTTGGGGTGAACACTCAGATTGTTCACTGCGCCCCCAATACCCTCCTTTCCTTCAGTCATAACGAGGGGTGAAATGTGAGCGTCTCCAATTCACAACCAAAGTATGTAGCAAAACTGTGTCAGCACTGAACATAATGTACAGTTGATGATCATTCAATAAACAGTTTGTTTTTGTAGAAAGACTTCCCAGTTCATTTCAATGCAACATATTGTTGAGGAAGTGCGCAGTCGTTGTATCAAAGAGCGTTTTGAGTACTTCTACGAGAGCCGTGGGTGTCTGTGTCTGCCCTGACATTAACTTCCTCTTAATAGGTTTGAAAGTAGATACGTTTGAGTGTAGCGTCTAAACCACTGGAGTCTTCCACTTATACCCCACACTTGATGTGATACTTAAACACGTTTAACTGTTTCATAATGAATACCTAACCTCAAACATATGCCTGGTGATTCCTTCTAGTTAACTGGATGCTGTATATGAGGTGTGTGTGTGTGTGTGTGTGTGTGTGAGCCTGTTGAATAGCAGTGGAGTCAGTAGGCTGCTGTCCAGGCTTGTCGTTGTGGTCGCAGGCTGTTCAACAGACTAATGCTGGGAGAGGAGACGCATTGCTGAGGATCTGGGTGTGTTGCCAAACCACCCGTGTGACTTAAGAGTGTCACACACTGCTGCCTCAGCGCCTCGCTGAAACCACAGGCACGACACACACACACACACACACCCAGTCACAGTAGCTGCCACAGACTTACTACTGGATTATGGGGTCTGTGCATAGGGCTGGACCTGATGAAACTAGTCTACTCAAGATGGCAGTGTGTCAAGCCAATGTTTTCAGTTGTCTGTTAGTTGAGACGCTCCAGTTGTTAATGGTTTCCTCCGAATATCATGGAAGAGAGCGAAGACGAGACTACAGGACTATCCACACCTGATCAGCTGCAGTGGAGTATGGATACGTTATGTTCTTAATTCATGTAGTTATTGGGTCCTAAATCCTCCCTCTCTCTCTCCTGGATAGGAAACAACATGTAGTTATCCTAAATACTCTCTCCTGTCCTGGATAGGAAACAACATGTAGTTATTGGGTCCTAAAGCCCTCCCTCTCTCTCCTGGATAGGAAACAACATGTAGTTATTGGGTCCTAAAGCCCCTCCCTCTCTCTCTCCTGGATAGGAAACAACATGTAGTTATTGGGTCCTAAAGCCCTCCCTCTCTCTCCTGGATAGGAAACAACATGTAGTTATTGGGTCCTAAAGCCCCTCCCTCTCTCTCCTGGATAGGAAACAACATGTAGTTATTGGGTCCTAAAGCCCTCCCTCTCTCTCTCCTGGATAGGAAACAACATGTAGTTATTGGATCCTAAAGCCCTCCCTCTCTCTGTCCTGGATAGGAAACAACATGTAGTTATTGGGTCCTAAAGCCCCTCCCTCTCTCCTGTCCTGGATAGGAAACAACATGTAGTTATTGGGTCCTAAAGCCCCTCCCTCTCTCTCCTGTCCTGGATAGGAAACAACATGTAGTTATTGGGTCCTAAAGCCCTCCCTCTCTCTCCTGGATAGGAAACAACATGTAGTTATTGGGTCCTAAAGCCCTCCCTCTCTCTCCTGGATAGGAAACAACATGTAGTTATTGGGTCCTAAAGCCCTCCCTCTCTCTCCTGGATAGGAAACAACATGTAGTTATTGGGTCCTAAAGCCCTCCCTCTCTCTCCTGGATAGGAAACAACATGTAGTTATTGGGTCCTAAAGCCCGCCCTCTCTCTCTCCTGGATAGGAAACAACATGTAGTTATTGGGTCCTAAAGCCCGCCCTCTCTCTCTCCTGGATAGGAAACAACATGTAGTTATTGGGTCCTAAATCCTCCCTCCCTCTCTCTCCTGGATAGGAAACAACATGTAGTTATTGGGTCCTAAAGCCCTCCCTCTCTCTCCTGGATAGTAAACAACATGTAGTTATTGGATCCTAAAGCCTCTCTCTTGCTCTAGTGTCAATGGTTCCCCCTCTTTCCCTGCTTCCACCACAAGTGGCCACAGTACTAATTTGCACTTGAGCGGGGGTTCTGGCTGTCAGGTCGTGATACTGGTGTGTGTGATGGTGACTATAGCGGAACAAAGAGTGATTCTATTCCAAGCAACTGTGTGTGTGTAAATATGGGCCTATGCGTTAACGGTATACGGTGTGTGTAAATATGGGCCCATGCGTTAACGGTATACGGTGTGTGTACTGTGTACGTACATGTCCTCCTCCATCATAGGAGGGACAGTGACCAGGTCAGAGGAGGGACAGTGACCAGGTCAGAGGAGGGACAGTGACCAGGTCAGAGGAGGGACAGTGACCAGGTCAGAGGAGGGACAGTGACCAGGTCAGAGGAGGGACAACAGGACCTTTTACTTTGCGTCATTGGTGACATGTTAAACTAGTGCTGCTTCTCTTTGTCTCTATTGAATGCAGCATTAAGTGAGCAGTATGTGTGGAGAGAAGAGTTCCAGGCTGCATTGAGCTCTGATGACTCACTTGGGAGCCGTAGAAGGAAACTGAAGCAAATGAGCCAGTCTCACCTCTTTAGGAATGATTGGGCTTTTCCCATTGCTTCATGTGTTGCTGCTACACCTCTGTCGGAGCTGCAGTTGGAACGTGTTCGCATGGTCCTAGAAAATCCCATTGTTCTGCACTTAATGCTAATGGATAACTTGGGGTTAGTACTGGAACTGGTCCTAGAAAATCCCATTGTTCTGCACTTAATGCTAATGGGTAACTTGGGGTTAGTACTGGAACTGGTCCTAGAAAATCCCATTGTTCTGCAATTAATGCTAATGGGTAACTTGGGGTTAGTACTGGAACTGGTCCTAGAAAATCCCATTGTTCTGCACTTAATGCTAATGCTTAACTTGGGGTTAGTACTGGAACTGGTCCTAGAAAATCCCATTGTTCTGCACTTAATGCTAATGCTTAACTTGGGGTTAGTACTGGAACTGGTCCTAGAAAATCCCATTGTTCTGCACTTAATGCTAATGGGTAACTTGGGGTTAGTACTGGAACTGGTCCTAGAAAATCCCATTGTTCTGCACTTAATGCTAATGGATAACTTGGGGTTAGTACTGGAACTGGTCCTAGAAAATCCCATTGTTCTGCACTTAATGCTAATGCTTAACTTGGGGTTAGTACTGGAACTGGTCCTAGAAAATCCCATTGTTCTGCACTTAATGCTAATGGGTAACTTGGGGTTAGTACTGGAACTGGTCCTAGAAAATCCCATTGTTCTGCACTTAATGCTAATGGATAACTTGGGGTTAGTACTGGAACTGGTCCTAGAAAATCCCATTGTTCTGCACTTAATGCTAATGCTTAACTTGGGGTTAGTACTGGAACTGGCAGTCACTTCAAATCCTTGATATCCAGAAAATGTGAGGAATTTGTCATTTTGGGAGTAAAGTGACACTTGTCTAAAGCAACTGATTCCCATTATAAGAATATCCTGGGGAGATCTGCAAACTCACTGCAGGGCATCTGGTTCTCATTGTTATATCCTGGGGAGATCTGCAAACTCACTGCAGGGCATCTGGTTCTCATTGTTATATCCTGGGGAGAGCTGCAAACTCACTGCAGGGCATCTGGTTCCCATTGTTAGAATATCCTGGGGAGAGCTGCAAACTCACTGCAGGGCGTCTGGTTCTCATTGTTATATCCTGGGGAGAGACTCACTGCAGGGCGTCTGGTTCCCATTGTTATATCCTGGGGAGAGACTCACTGCAGGACGTCTGGTTCCCATTGTTATATCCTGGGGAGAGACTCACTGCAGGGCGTCTGGTTCTCATTGTTATATCCTGGGGAGAGACTCACTGCAGGACGTCTGGTTCCCATTGTTATATCCTGGGGAGAGCTGCAAACTCACTGCAGGGCGTCTGGTTCCCATTGTTAGAATATCCTGGGGAGAGCTGCAAACTCACTGCAGGGCGTCTGGTTCTCATTGTTAGAATATCCTGGGGAGAGACTCACTGCAGGGCGTCTGGTTCCCATTGTTATATCCTGGGGAGAGCTGCAAACTCACTGCAGGACGTCTGGTTCCCATTGTTATATCCTGGGGAGAGACTCACTGCAGGACGTCTGGTTCCCATTGTTATATCCTGGGGAGATCTGCAAACTCACTGCAGGGCGTCTGGTTCCCATTGTTATATCCTGGGGAGAGACTCACTGCAGGGCGTCTGGTTCCCATTGTTATATCCTGGGGAGAGACTCACTGCAGGGCGTCTGGTTCTCATTGTTAGAATATCCTGGGGAGAGCTGCAAACTCACTGCAGGTCGTCTGGTTCCCATTGTTATGTTCTGGGGAGAGCTGCAAACTCACTGCAGGGCGTCTGGTTCTCATTGTTAGAATATCCTGGGGAGAGACTCACTGCAGGGCGTCTGGTTCTCATTGTTAGAATATCCTGGGGAGAGCTGCAAACTCACTGCAGGTCGTCTGGTTCCCATTGTTATGTTCTGGGGAGAGCTGCAAACTCACTGCAGGGCGTCTGGTTCTCATTGTTAGAATATCCTGGGGAGAGACTCACTGCAGGGCATCTGGTTCTCATTGTTATATCCTGGGGAGAGCTGCAAACTCACTGCAGGGCGTCTGGTTCCCATTTCACCTTCAAACAGGAAATGATACAAGCCCTTTTCTGAGGCGACCATTAACATTGGGTTGGTTTTTCTTCGTACTGTCTGATCACAGGTGAATAGACAGACCTTTCAACTGAAACTAAATAAAATAAAGGAAACACTTAAACAACACAATGTAACTCCAAGTCAATCACACTTCTGTGAAATCAAACTGTCCACTTAGGAAGCAACACTGATTGACAATACATTTCACATGCTGTTGTGCAAATGGAATACACAACAGGTAGAAATTATAGGCAATTAGCAAGACACCCCCAATAAAGGAGTGGTTCTGCAGGTGGTGACCACAGACCACTACTCAGTTCCTATGCTTCCTGGCTGATGTTTTGGTCACTTTTGAATGCTGGCGGTGCTTTCACTCTAGTGGTAGCATGAGACGGAGTCTACAACCCACACAAGTGGCTCAGGTAGTGCAGCTCATCCAGGATGGCACATCAATGCAAGCTGTGGCAAGAAGGTTTGCTGTGTCTGTCAGCGTAGTGTCCAGAGCATGGAGGCGCTACCAGGAGACAGGCCAGTACATCAGGAGACGTGGAGGAGGCCGTAGGAGGGCAACAACCCAGCAGCAGGACCGCTACCTCCACCTTTGTGCAAGGAGGAGCAGGAGGACCACTGCCAGAGCCTTGCAAACTGACCTCCAGCAGGCCACAAATGTGCATGTGTCTGCTCAAACGGTCAGAAACAGACTCCATGAGGGTGGTATGAGGGCCCGACGTCCACAGGTGGGGGTTGAGCTTAAAGCCCAACACCGTGCAGGATGTTTGGCATTTGCCAGAAAACACCAAGATTGGCAAATTCGCCACTGGCGCCCTGTGCTCTTCACAGATGAAAGCAGGTTCACACTGAGCACATGTGACAGACGTGACAGTCTGGAGATGCCGTGGAGAACGTTCTGCTGCCTGCAACATCCTCCAGCATGACCGGTTTGGCGGTGGGTCAGTCATGGTGTGGGGTGGCATTTCTTTGGGGGGCCGCACAGCCCTCCATGTGCTCGCCAGAGGTAGCCTGACTGCCATTAGGTACCGAGATGAGATCCTCAGACCCCTTGTGAGACCATATGCTGGTGCGGTTGGCCCTGGGTTCCTCCTAATGCAAGACAATGCTAGACCTCATGTGGCTGGAGTGTGTCAGCAGTTCCTGCAAGAGGAAGGCATTGATGCTATGGACGGGCCCGCCCGTTCCCCAGACCTGAATCCAATTGAGCACATCTGGGACATCATGTCTCGCTCCATCCACCAACACCCCGTTGCACCACAGACTGTCCAGGAGTTGGCGGATGCTTTAGTCCAGGTCTGGGAGGAGATCCCTCAGGAGACCATCCGCCACCTCATCAGGAGCATGCCCAGGCGTTGTAGGGAGGTCATACAGGCACGTGGAGGCCACACACACTACTGAGCCTCATTTTGACTTGTTTTAAGGACATTACATCAAAGTTGGATCAGCCTGTAGTGTGGTTTTCCACTTTAATTTTGAGTGTGACTCCAAATCCAGACCTCCATGGGTTGATAAATATGTCAATTGATAATTTTTGTGTGATTTTGTTGTCAGCACATTCAAATATGTAAAGAAAAAAGTATTTAATAAGAATATTTCATTCATTCAGATCTAGGATGTGTTATTTTAGTGTTCCCTTGATGTTTTAGATATCTACCTCCATCTCTTTTTAAATCTTTCCTGTAAACAGTATTCTTACTTAATTGTATATTTCTTATTCTTCTTATTCTTCTTATTCATTTTTTTTATTTTTATCATTTATTGGTTGCTGGGATTTGAATTTGCAAGAAAGGCATTTCACTGTAACACACACCCACTCCCACTCTCCTCAGCAGTACTATCCCTCTCAAACTCTCTCTTCCCCTTTGTACCGCTGAAGTAGGCAGCTCTTGAGTACCCAGGCTGAGTTCAGTGTGTGTATGCCTGTGTACGTTTGTTTCTTTTTGTGTGTGTGTGTGGGGGTGTGTGTGTGGGTGGGTGTGTGTGTGTCTGAGAGAAAGACTCTGTATTCCTCACTTTATTAATATAGTAGTCTGGGAGAATAGCTGCAGATTAAAGGAAGACAGTGGAGGGCTGTTCTCCTTCAGCACGGCCAGGGTGGGTTCTGGGAGGTCATCTGTTCTCCTTCAGCACGGCCAGGGTGGGTTCTGGGAGGTCATCTGTTCTCCTTCAGCACGGCCAGGGTGGGTTCTGGGAGGTCATCTGTTCTCCTTCAGCACGGCCAGGGTGGGTTCTGGGAGGTCATCTGTTCTCCTTCAGCACGGCCACGGTGGGTTCTGGGAGGTCATCTGTTCTCCTTCAGCACGGCCACGGTGGGTTCTGGGAGGTCATCTGTTCTCCTTCAGCACGGCCACGGTGGGTTCTGGGAGGTCATCTGTTCTCCTTCAGCACGGACACGGTGGGTTCTGGGAGGTCATCTGTTCTCCTTCAGCACGGCCACGGTGGGTTCTGAGAGGTCATCTGTTCTCCTTCAGCACGGCCACGGTGGGTTCTGAGAGGTCATCTGTTCTCCTTCAGCACGGCCACGGTGGGTTCTGAGAGGTTATCTTTGTGAGAGTGAGTTTCTGATAGCTTCCTCTAACTCTGACCCTTGACTAGAGTGCTTTCATCACAGGGCCATCGGACACACGGACACAAGTGGCCACTTCAGAGCCGGGTCCCAAATTAGAGAGGGGGACTGGGAGAGAAGAGTGGAGAGGAAGGGTGATGAAATGGTGAGTCAGTCTCTTGTTCCCTTGCCATCTTTTCTCTCTCATGCTCTCACATTCCCTCTCTCACCGCTCTCTCTCTGATGACCAATGAGCTCACTCACGCACACACACACACACAGACAGAAAGAGGGAGAGGGGCAGTGAAAATAGAGAAAGAGAGAGAACATAGTGTGTCCTGGGTGGTCCTTGTGTAAGGCGATTGGGGAAGTAGGAATGCAGTGTTATGGATTAGAGTTTCTCTGCCTGCTTCTATGCCCAGCCGGTCCAGACCAGTCTCTCTCTCCTCCACAGTGGAGACATTATTACCCTGATCAAACACTGTCATCACAAAGCATGGAGAAGGAGTTGAGGAGGGGGGGGGTCACAGCATAGCCTGCCAGCTAACACTAATACCACCTGACTGCCAATGCAACCCTGCTTAACATATTTGGAGTGGGGGAATACAGGGTGCTGTGGGGGGTTGAGTGTTGGTGGGAGTGGGCATTGAAGAGAGAGGGAGGTAGGAGGGATAGAAGGTTCTTTGAGAGTCTGGACTTTTTCTGTGGTGAGCTTCACCCAATAGTGAGGCACCCTTACTTCTTATCCATGGAATGCTGAGGATGGTGTGTGTGTGTTGGGGGGGACGATGTTAGTCATTTCCCAATATAGGACTGGTTCTGTGTTGGGATTCCACTAAGTGATTCAACTGCATAGTCATCCCACACTGGTGTCATAGAAGTTCACAGGAATGCAAACACTGCTTTCCTCAGTCAGAGCAGAGGTGTGTGTGTATGTTTGTGTGTTCGTGCGTGTGTGTATGTTTGTGTGTTCGTGCGTGTGTGTGTGTATCTGAGTGATTTTTTTTTAATGGGAGGAGAACTGATATGGGTTGGTTTATCTGATCTGAGATATCATCACCAGTGTATCAGGATCACTGAGGCCGTCTTATTGTCCACATCCATTAACCTGATCCAACCAAGGCTTATCATCCATTAACCTGATCCAACCAAGGCTTATCATCCATTAACCTGATCCAACCAGGTCTTATTGTCCACATCCATTAACCTGATCCAACCAAGGCTTATCATCCATTAACCTGATCCAACCAAGTCTTATCATCCATTAACCTGATCCAACCAAGGCTTATCATCCATTAACCTGATCCAACCAAGGCTTATCATCCATTAACCTGATCCAACCAAGGCTTATCATCCATTAACCTGATCCAACCAAGGCTTATCATCCATTAACCTGATCCAACCAAGGCTTATCATCCATTAACCTGATCCAACCAAGGCTTATCATCCATTAACCTGATCCAACCAAGGCTTATCATCCATTAACCTGATCCAACCGAGGCTTATCATCCATTAACCTGATCCAACCAAGGCTTATCATCCATTAACCTGATCCAACCGAGGCTTATTATCCACATCCATTAACCTGATCCAACCAAGGCTTATCATCCATTAACCTGATCCAACCGGGTCTTATTATCCATTAACCTGATCCAACCGAGGCTTATCATCCATTAACCTGATCCAACCAAGGCTTATCATCCATTAACCTGATCCAACCAAGTCTTATTGTCCACATCCATTAACCTGATCCAACCAAGGCTTATCATCCATTAACCTGATCCAACCAAGTCTTATCATCCATTAACCTGATCCAACCAAGGCTTATCATCCATTAACCTGACCCAACCAAGGCTTATCATCCATTAACCTGATCCAACCAAGGCTTATCATCCATTAACCTGATCCAACCAAGTCTTATTGTCCACATCCATTAACCTGATCCAACCAAGGCTTATCATCCATTAACCTGATCCAACCAAGTCTTATTGTCCACATCTATTAACCTGATCCAACCAAGGCTTGATTAGATTTAGAACAGTTTTTTTTAAGACCCAACATTTGTCAACTGATCTGTGACACTTCATTTGAACTGTACATCACAACAGTGTCACAAATCATTTACGGTAAGTAGCTAGATTTACAAAAGGGGATGTTGAAGTCACCAGAGGTTTAGTGGTTACAGTGCCTGTGAGAAGGCTTTCATTGCAGAAGCAGTGTGTGTTGTAACATTAGCTATGCATCGGTGCACCAAGACAAGTAATGACACATAGAGGAACAGCTAGATGATGACTCACTTCCTGGGACAGTCAGTGTGGAGACAGCCTGTGGCAGAGATCACCGTCTCTTTCCAACAGAGCGAGAGAGAGAGAGTGTGTGTGTGTGTCACTGTCTGTCTGTGGGCACAGCTTGTTAGCAGCCACAAATGGAAGAAGAACGCTCATACAGACAGACGCATCCAGACACACACAGACACACGCACACACACACATGCATCGACACACACAGACATACACACGCGTCCAGACACACACGCACACTCACACACAACCTGCAACAGCCCTCTCAATGACCTCGGTGTGTCCGTGTATGTCTAGATGCGTGTGTGTGGTCTGTCTGTGTGTGTGTGCTTATATGTAGGACTGTTCTGCCACTCATAGAAACCAGGCAATTAGCCAAGTAAGCATTGAGCACAGCAAGCTAATGGTGGACAGCTGCAGTGTCAACAACAAGTAAATAATGATGTCCTTCAGGAAGAAACAAATGAATCAGGATTTGAATTGGATTTAATTAGCCTCATTGCCAAAACCTAATTAAGCATATTATATAGCATTCATCTAATATTATTGCTAAATGTTTTCTTCATGAAGTTTTAAAATGCTGGACTACCAGCATTCAACCCATTTTATTCATCAAAATGATTATCAGATAATTGTAAACAGTCAGTGACTAAGGAGCTTTATCTGTCCGATGCTGACTGCTTATAAAGATCTGACGTTCATTTACTCTCTGACCGAGAGAGACGGCGTCTGACTGCCTACATCCAGAAGAATTGTTAATAACAAACAGGATTGTTGACGTTACCGTTTTCTTACCATAAACATCTCACATCTCCACAAGTCTCTCATCCTTCCATTTAAGAAAACAAAAAAACTATCCTCTCGCTCCGAGGTTGGCGTAACTGTACGTTCTCGCCGCAGCCGGATCGGAGGAGGTACTCGCCGCAGCCGGATCGGAGGAGGTACTCGATGCAGGCCTACTTGTCGAAGCAATCAGTTAACTCAGGAGGTGAATAGGGGTTTAATGAGTTCAGCAAAGCGAATAATTGGTACAAATAAGTCATTAAGGACGTTAGAAGGGCTGAGATTGAATGTGAAGGAGCGCTAATTTAACATGATTATGAACTTTTCTCTTTCCTACTCCATCAAATTGAGCTGCAATGAGGAAGCCCTTATTGGTAATTAGGACCAGCGGGTAATGGTAGCGTGTTTGGCAAGGTTCTGAGTGTCGCAGGGTTTCACTGTAGATTGGATAATGATTCAACGAATAGATTGTCAGATGTGTGTGTGTATATGCTTACAAACATATGTACAGTGGCTTGTGAAAGTATTCACCCCCCTTGGTATTTTTCCTACTTTGTTGCCTTACAACCTGGAATTACAATGGATTTTTTGGGGGGGTTGTATCATTTGATTTACACAACATGCCCACCGTGGGCATGCAAAATATTGTTTATTGTGAATCAAACAAGAATTAAGACAAAAAAACAGAAAACTTTGTTTTTACTATTCCAATTATGTTGGTAACCAGTTCATAATAGCAATAAGGCACCTCGGGAGTTTGTGGTAAATGGGAAGTATACCACGGCTAAGGGCAGTATACCACGGCTAAGGGCAGTATACCACGGCTAAGGGCTGTATACCACGGCTAAGGGCAGTATACCACGGCTAAGGGCAGTATACCACGGCTAAGGGCAGTATACCACGGCTAAGGGCAGTATACCACGGCTAAGGGCAGTATACCACGGCTAAGGGCAGTATACCACGGCTAAGGGCAGTATACCACGGCTAAGGGCTGTATACCACGGCTAAGGGCAGTATACCACGGCTAAGGGCAGTATACCACGGCTAAGGGCAGTATACCACGGCTAAGGGCAGTATACCACGGCTAAGGGCAGTATACCACGGCTAAGGGCAATATACCACGGCTAAGGGCTGTATACCACGGCTAAGGGCAGTATACCACGGCTAAGGGCAGTATACCACGGCTAAGGGCAGTATACCACGGCTAAGGGCAATATACCACGGCTAAGGGCTGTATACCACGGCTAAGGGCTGTATGCCACGGCTAAGGGCAGTATACCACGGCTAAGGGCAATATACCACGGCTAAGGGCAATATACCACGGCTAAGGGCAGTATCCAGGCACTCCGCATTGCATTGTGCGTAAGAGCAGCCCTTAGCCGTGGTATATTGGCCGTGTACCACACTCCCTCACGTCTGATTGGTTAATAAAGCCTCTCTTACTCTATGCTATATATACATGTCATACAGTACATAAACTGTCACATTTCTATATGAAGGTTTTTTTTAAAACAGCCGCCAGTATAATTGTGTGTGTGAGTGAGTGAGAGAGGAGGGGGAAGGGAACAGATGGGGCACACTGCTGTTTTGAAGCTCCTCTTGATGACATCACATCAAGCCTCTGTGGCTTGATAGGAAGCGCCCTGGTCTCCTCCTGTCCCCTCCCTCCCTCCCCCTTGTCTCTTTCTCTGATAATATCTCGAAGGAATCAGAACAGCAGCGAGGGTGTGTGTGTGTGTGTTGACAGGGGAGCTGGGCTCTTTAGTGTGTTTGCTTGCCCTTTGTTTGTGATCGTTGATATGTCACCGCTGGAACCCCCCCCCCCCCTCTTAAAACACACACTCATCATCACAGTAAACAGAACACTCCCCCTGTGAGCTCAACTTGCCCCCGCGATGGGTGCTCTTTGCTCAGGAGCAGATGGCGTTGTGTGTGTGTGTGTGTGTGTGTGTCTTGGAGTGGAAAGCCAATTCCCAACGTCTCTCCTTCCACCCCCAGCTCTTGTGTTTGCTACCTCCCACGTCTTACACAGCCACTGATTACTAAGAGTAAACAGACGAGACATCAACCTAGAAGCCCCATCCTACCACCCAGTCTTCAGACTGAATACTAACAAGTACCTCTCACATCTCAGATAACTGTGTTGTTCTTTTTTTTCTGGTCTTACGGTGCTGCATGGATGCTAATGATTCCCGTGTTCAAGTACAGAGACACGTTGTTGATTGAGTTGTCATACTCCGCATGCTAACAAAACACTGACTAAGACTAGAGTAGAGAAGTGCATGTAGCTGTGGAACTGTAGGTTGTGGTGTTTTGGCAGTGCTCATTTTCTGAAGACTAACTAGCTGTTTGTCTGTATGTTTCGTATCGCGGTGATATTGATATAGATTATACTATAGATTATTTACACAAAGATGATAACCCCTGATGCTTTGTTGACTCCATGTCACATTAAAGGAACTGATCGTAAATAACTGATATTTATGTCACATCATTCAAATCTTGAGAGGTTGAATAACATTTACCCTGGGGAGAGAGAGACAAAGAGGGAGGGATGGAGGGAGAGGGGAGGAGAGGAGAAAAGGAGGCTGGTGGAGCGAAGAGGAAGGATCTCTTTGTGTATAAACAGCTCATTTGTTTCTAGGGTCGTGGTGGTAAAAGCGAGGTGCCACTGTTAATGTGACAGGCAAATCGGCGTGACTACATTTTGGACACCTCAATAGCGTATGCAAAGAGGCAACCAGGAAACGGTAGAAAAAAACTAGAATTTAGAAGCCTTGACGCCACTGGCTGACAAGTAACTTCAGAGTTAGTATACTCTGGTGTTCTGATGTAGGAGTGTTTTGGACTGGTACATTCTAGATAATGAAATGGACAACAAGTAATGTCATCTCTCTCGTGAACAATGTCATCTTAGATATATTTTAGCAGATGCTGTTGCATCAAGGTACATGGGGTTACATATCATTGTGTTTACTTGATAGCTACCTACACAAATAGCTAGCTAGAACACAGTGTTAATAAGATAAATTCATTAAAAAGATTAAAAACAATAGAAATAAGTTATCCAGTAGGCATCTACTGAGGGAGCTAAGAGTTGTGTTGTCCAGTAGGCATCTACTGAGGGAGCTAAGAGCTGTGTTGTCCAGTAGACATCTACTGAGGGAGCTAAGAGCTGTGTTGTCCAGTAGGCATCTACTGAGGGAGCTAAGAGCTGTGTTGTCCAGTAGACATCTACTGAGGGAGCTAAGAGCTGTGTTGTCCAGTAAACATCTACTGAGGGAGCTAAGAGCTGTGTTGTCCAGTAGACATCTACTGAGGGAGCTAAGAGCTGTGTTGTCCAGTAGACATCTACTGAGGGAGCTAAGAGCTGTGTTGTCCAGTAGACATCTACTGAGGGAGCTAAGAGCTGTGTTGTCCAGTAGACATCTACTGAGGGAGCTAAGAGCTGTGTTGTCCAGTAGGCATCTACTGAGGGAGCTAAGAGCTGTGTTGTCCAGTAGACATCTACTGAGGGAGCTAAGAGCTGTGTTGTCCAGTAGACATCTACTGAGGGAGCTAAGAGCTGTGTTGTCCAGTAGACATCTACTGAGGGAGCTAAGAGCTGTGTTGTCCAGTAGACATCTACTGAGGGAGCTAAGAGCTGTGTTGTCCAGTAGACATCTACTGAGGGAGCTAAGAGCTGTGTTGTCCAGTAGACATCTACTGAGGGAGCTAAGAGCTGTGTTGTCCAGTAGACATCTACTGAGGGAGCTAAGAGCTGTGTTGTCCAGTAGACATCTACTGAGGGAGCTAAGAGCTGTGTTGTCCAGTAGACATCTACTGAGGGAGCTAAGAGCTGTGTTGTCCAGTAGGCATCTACTGAGGGAGCTAAGAGCTGTGTTCTCCAGTAGACATCTACTGAGGGAGCTAAGAGCTGTGTTGTCCAGTAGGCATCTACTGAGGGAGCTAAGAGCTGTGTTGTCCAGTAGACATCTACTGAGGGAGCTAAGAGCTGTGTTGTCCAGTAGACATCTACTGAGGGAGCTAAGAGCTGTGTTGTCCAGTAGACATCTACTGAGGGAGCTAAGAGCTGTGTTGTCCAGTAGACATCTACTGAGGGAGCTAAGAGCTGTGTTGTCCAGTAGGCATCTACTGAGGGAGCTAAGAGCTGTGTTCTCCAGTAGACATCTACTGAGGGAGCTAAGAGCTGTGTTGTCCAGTAGGCATCTACTGAGGGAGCTAAGAGCTGTGTTCTCCAGTAGACATCTACTGAGGGAGCTAAGAGCTGTGTTGTCCAGTAGGCATCTACTGAGGGAGCTAAGAGCTGTGTTGTCCAGTAGACATCTACTGAGGGAGCTAAGAGCTGTGTTGTCCAGTAGGCATCTACTGAGGGAGCTAAGAGCTGTGTTCTCCAGTAGACATCTACTGAGGGAGCTAAGAGCTGTGTTGTCCAGTAGGCATCTACTGAGGGAGCTAAGAGCTGTGTTGTCCAGTAGACATCTACTGAGGGAGCTAAGAGCTGTGTTGTCCAGTAGACATCTACTGAGGGAGCTAAGAGCTGTGTTGTCCAGTAGACATCTACTGAGGGAGCTAAGAGCTGTGTTGTCCAGTAGGCATCTACTGAGGGAGCTAAGAGCTGTGTTGTCCAGTAGACATCTACTGAGGGAGCTAAGAGCTGTGTTGTCCAGTAGACATCTACTGAGGGAGCTAAGAGCTGTGTTGTCCAGTAGACATCTACTGAGGGAGCTAAGAGCTGTGTTGTCCAGTAGACATCTACTGAGGGAGCTAAGAGCTGTGTTGTCCAGTAGGCATCTACTGAGGGAGCTAAGAGCTGTGTTGTCCAGTAGGCATCTACTGAGGGAGCTAAGAGCTGTGTTGTCCAGTAGGCATCTACTGAGGGAGCTAAGAGCTGTGTTGTCCAGTAGACATCTACTGAGGGAGCTAAGAGCTGTGTTGTCCAGTAGGCATCTACTGAGGGAGCTAAGAGCTGTGTTGTCCAGTAGACATCTACTGAGGGAGCTAAGAGCTGTGTTGTCCAGTAGGCATCTACTGAGGGAGCTAAGAGCTGTGTTGTCCAGTAGACATCTACTGAGGGAGCTAAGAGCTGTGTTGTCCAGTAGGCATCTACTGAGGGAGCTAAGAGCTGTGTTGTCCAGTAGACATCTACTGAGGGAGCTAAGAGCTGTGTTGTCCAGTAGGCATCTACTGAGGGAGCTAAGAGCTGTGTTGTCCAGTAGGCATCTACTGAGGGAGCTAAGAGCTGTGTTGTCCAGTAGACATCTACTGAGGGAGCTAAGAGCTGTGTTGTCCAGTAGACATCTACTGAGGGAGCTAAAAGCTGTGTTGTCCAGTAGGCATCTACTGAGGGAGCTAAGAGCTGTGTTGTCCAGTAGGCATCTACTGAGGGAGCTAAGAGCTGTGTTGTCCAGTAGACATCTACTGAGGGAGCTAAGAGCTGTGTTGTCCAGTAGGCATCTACTGAGGGAGCTAAGAGCTGTGTTGTCCAGTAGGCATCTACTGAGGGAGCTAAGAGCTGTGTTGTCCAGTAGGCATCTACTGAGGGAGCTAAGAGCTGTGTTGTCAGTCATTTGTACCTATGGCACATTGACAGATTATTTTTTATTACCTAGACGGCTCAGGGATTCGAACCGGCAAACGTTTGGTTACCCAACGCTCTTTAACACTAGGCTACATACAGTTTAACTACATCAGAACACACTGCCCCTACTAATTTGTAACAGCAGAGTTTAGAATCGGATCATGAAATGTACGTTAACATAATGTGTCAGCATAGGTGATGTAAAACTACAATGGTTTGACGTCACCATTTTGACATATTGTAGTGAGACCGTGTTGCAGTGATATCTGAAGAATCAACTCTGCTGGAGACGATCCGATAGCGTTAGTGAGTGTGTGCAGGGATACTGTGTTATGTTGTGCTGTTGCTGTACAGTGATCTGTTCTGGGCTATAGGACCTGACGGCTCACAGCAAGACATTGGCATATTTGCACCAGTAAGCAAACGCTCATGCGCACACACATTGATACAGGTGCAGCCACACACACACACACACACACACACACACTGCATTATTCACATGCATGTTCACCATTAGTCACAGTGACAGAAACCCAGGCAGCATAGTTTCTGCATGACTGGAGGCTTGGATCACACACACACACACACACACACACACACACAAACACACACACTCAATCTCACTCTCTCGTTCATGCATGCAGGGACACACACACAAACACAATTATGTTTATAATTAGTCCCATCAATGTGGATCTGTGCAAACTTGCTCTCCGTTTGACTGCACCCTGAAATCACAGTGTAACTACCCCAAGAATGAGATCATGTGGGCAATTCTCCACCCACAGCCTACCCTAACAACCCCCCCACAACCTACACTAACAACCCCCCCACAGCCTTCACTGTCAACCCCCCACAGCCTACACTAATAACCCCGCCAAAGCCTACACTAATAACCCCGCCAAAGCCTACACTAACAACCCCCCCACAGCCTACACTAATAACCCCCCCCACAGCCTACACTAATAACCCCCCCCCCCCACAGCCTACACTAATAACCCCCCCACAGCCTACACTAATAACCCCCCCCCCACAGCCTACACTAACAGCCCCCCCACAGCCTACACTATCAACCCCCCACAGCCTACACTAATAACCCCCCCACAGCCTACACTATCAACCCCCCACAGCCTACACTAACAACCCCCCCACAGCCTACACTAACAACCCCCCCACAGCCTACACTAACAACCCCCCCCACATCCTACACTAATAACCCCCCCCCCCACAGCCTACACTAACAATCCCCCCCACAGCCTACACTAACAACCCCCCTCCACAGCCTACACTAACAAACCCCCCCCCACATCCTACACTAATAACCCCCCCACAGCCTACACTAACAACCCCCCCCCACAGCCTACACCCCCCTCCCCCCCCACAGCCTACACTAATACCCCCCCCCCCACACTAATACCCCTCCCACAGCCTACACTAACAACCCCCCCCACAGCCTACACTAATAACCCCCCCCCCACAGCCTACACTAACAACCCCCCCACAGCCTACACTATCAACCCCCCACAGCCTACACTAATAACCCCCCCACAGCCTACACTATCAACCCCCCACAGCCTACACTAACAACCCCCCCACAGCCTACACTAACAACCCCCCCACAGCCTACACTAACAACCCCTCCACATCCTACACTAATAACCCCCCCCCCACAGCCTACACTAACAACCCCCCCCATAGCCTACACTAACAACCCCCCTCCACAGCCTACACTAACAAACCCCCCCCACATCCTACACTAATAACCCCCCCACAGCCTACACTAACAACCCCCCCCCCACAGCCTACACCCCCCCCACACAGCCTACACTAATACCCCTCCCACAGCCTACACTAACAACCCCCCCACAGCCTACACTAATAACCCCCCCACAGCCTACACTAACAAACCCCACACAGTCTATTCCTGGCATCTCCCTTCCATTGATTCTCACACAAAGCAGTGTGTTCCAAGCCTAGTATCTGGCCTCGCTCCCCCTGGTCCCCCGACCTGTCTCACACATCATTACCCCTGTGAAGAGAGGAGACAGCGCCAGGCAGGGGATGGAGGGAGGAGGGGGTAGAGGGAGGGAGGGATGGACAAGGGGGTGGAGGGATAAATGAGGGGATGGAGGGATAGATGAGGGGGTAGAGGGATGGAAGAGTAGAGGGCCCGTCAGGGGTAATGTCTCCGGACACATGTCCAAAGTACAGCCTGTGTCCTGAGACATCTGTATGTGGCCTGACAGCGCTATGCCCACCAATGTCCCCCACCTCCACCCAAACACAAAGAGTCCTCTGTTAGGAGAGAGAAAGAGAGGGAGAGAGAGAGCCATCAATGCTAACCTACTGGAATAACTGCTTGAGAGGGAGAGAGGCAGGAGAGAGGGGAGCCATCAATACTAACCTATTTGGATAACTGCTTGAGAGAGAGAGAGAGAGAGAGGCAGAAGAGAGAGAGAGAGGCAGAAGAGAGAGAGAGAGGCAGAAGAGAGAGAGAGAGAGGCAGAAGAGAGAGAGAGAGAGAGAGAGAGGCAGAAGAGAGAGAGAGGCAGAAGAGAGAGAGGCAGAAGAGAGAGAGAGAGGCAGAAGAGAGAGAGAGAGGCAGAAGAGAGAGAGAGAGGAAGAAGAGAGAGAAAGAGGCAGAAGAGAGAGAAAGAGGCAGAAGAGAGAGAAAGAGGCTGGAGAGAGAGAGAGGCAGAGGCGGGAGAGGCAGAGGCGAGAGAGAGCGAGAGGCAGAGGCGGGAGAGAGCGAGAGGCAGAGGCGGGAGAGAGCGAGACGCAGAGGCGGGAGAGAGCGAGACGCAGAGGCGGGAGAGAGCGAGACGCAGAGGCGGGAGAGAGCGAGAGGCAGAGGCGGGAGAGAGCGAGAGGCAGAGGCGGGAGAGAGCGAGAGGCAGAGGCGGGAGAGAGCGAGAGGCAGAGGCGGGAGAGAGCGAGAGGCAGAGGCGGGAGAGAGCGAGAGGCAGAGGCGGGAGAGAGCGAGAGGCAGAGGCGGGAGAGAGCGAGAGGCAGAGGCGGGAGAGAGCGAGAGGCAGAGGCGGGAGAGAGCGAGAGGCAGAGGCGGGAGAGAGCGAGAGGCAGAGGCGAAGAGAGCGAGAGGCAGAGGCGGGAGAGAGCGAGAGGCAGAGGCGAGAGAAAGAGGCAGAAGAGAGAGAGAGAGGCAGGAGGCGGGAGAGAGAAACATCATGCTTTGGGGCTGTTTTTCTGCAAAGGGACCAGGATGACTGATCCGTGTAAAGGAAAGAATGAATGGGGCCATGTATCGTGACATTTTGAGTGAAAACCTCCTTCCATCAGCAAGGGCATTGAAGATGAAACGTGGCTGGGTCTTTCAGCATGACAATGATCACAAACACACCGCCCGGGCAACGAAGGAGTGGCTTCGTAAGAAGCATTTCAAGGTCCTGGAGTGGCCTAGCCAGTCTCCAGATCTCAACCCCATAGAAAATCTTTGGAGGGAGTTGAAAGTCCGTGTTGCCCAGCAACAGCCCCAAAATATCACTGCTCTAGAGGAGATCTGCATGGAGGAATGGGCCAAAATACCAGCTATAGTGTGTGAAAACCTTGTGAAGACTTACAGAAAACGTTTGACCTCTGTCATTGCCAACAAAGGGTATATAACAAAGTATTGAGATAAACTTTTGTTATTGACCAAATACTTATTTTCCACCATAATTTGCAAATAAATTCATTAAAAATCCTACAATGTGATTTTCTGGATTTTTTTTCTCATTTTGTCTGTCATAGTTGAAGTGTACCTATGATGAAAATTGGGAGTGGGAGAACTTGCACAATTGGTGGCTGACTAAATACTTTTTTGCCCCACTGTATATTATATATATATATGTATAAATATATATTTTTATTTTTCGATATGTATACTTTGACAATGTAAGTAATAATGAACTTGCCATGTCAATAAAGTCAATTGAATTAGGAGAGAGAGAGGCAGAAGAGAGAGAGAGGCAGAAGAGAGAGAGAGGCAGAAAGAGAGAGAGGCAGAGAGCGAGAGAGAGAGAGAGAAAAAACAGCCTAAAACCTCAAGTTGAAGCACGTTGGTTAGGAAAAACTCCCTAGAAAGGCCAAAACCTAGGAAGAAACCTAGAGAAGGACCAGGCTATGAGGGGTGGCCAGTCCTCTTCTGGCTGTGCCGGGTGGAAATTATAACAGAACATGGCCAAGATGTTCAAATGTTCATAAGTGACCAGCATGGTCAAATAATAGGTCTGGGACAGGTAGCACGTCCGGTGAACAGGTCAGGATTCCATAGCCGCAGGATTCTCCACATCCAATCTATTATTCAAAGCCAATATCCAGCCACAGTAATACATGGCCGTGTTCAACATCTCCTCCAACCAAGAGGGAATAATCCTCTTCTATTTGACTAACTTCAATACATGCCCCACAGAAGCCAGCTAGCAGCTAAAAGCTAATATGCTCCATTGTCATTGTGTGATCGGGAGGCTGTTGTGGATACAAGCTGTGGCTCATCCATATGAGCCATTTGCTCCCAGTACACAAGCCCAGCTGGTGTACAGATCCACTATAGGAAGGCTAATAAGACAACATTGTGACTCTGAAGCAGGGACAAATAAGGCCGGATTAACTCTAATGCTGGATGGCTCGGGAGGCAGCGAAGGCTGATCTAGGATCAGAATCGAACAATGGAAAATCCCCCTATGCTAATGAGACCTTAGTCTGGGTGAGACTGCTCTGGAGTCAGCTCATAAGAGGTCACCCATAAGTGAAGGGAGTGAGTTAGCTGTCATGTGACCTGACCAGGAAAAACTTTGGGCCCTAACGGTACAGACTATAACTAGGCCCTAGCTGTACAGACTATAACTAGACCCTAGCTGTACAGACTATAACTCTAGACACTAGCTGTACAGACTATAACTAGACACTCGCTTTACAGACTATAAATAGACACTAGCTGTACAGACTATAACTCTAGACACTAGCTGTACAGACTATAAATAGACACTAGCTGTACAGACTATAACTAGACACTAGCTGTACAGACTATAAATAGACACTAGCTGTACAGACTATAACTAGACACTAGCTGTACAGACTATAACTAGACACTAGCTGTGCAGACTATAATTCTAGACACTAGCTGTACAGACTATAAATAGACACTAGCTGTACAGACTATAACTCTAGACACTAGCTGTACAGACTATAACTAGACACTAGCTTTACAGACTATAAATAGACACTAGCTGTACAGACTATAACTAGACACTAGCTGTACAGACTATAACTAGACACTAGCTGTACAGACTATAACTCTAGACACTAGCTGTACAGACTATAACTCTAGACCCTAGCTGTACAGACTATAACTAGACACTAGCTGTACAGACTATAATTCTAGACACTAGTTGTGCAGACTATAACTCTAGACACTAGCTGTACAGACTATAACTAGACGCTAGCTTTACAGACTATAAATAGACACTAGCTGTACAGACTATAACTCTAGACACTAGCTGTACAGACTATAAATAGACACTAGCTGTACAGACTATAACTAGACACTAGCTGTACAGACTATAACTAGACACTAGCTGTGCAGACTATAATTCTAGACCCTAGCTGTACAGACTATAACTAGACCCTAGCTGTACAGACTATAACTCTAGACACTAGCTGTACAGACTATAACTCTAGACACTAGCTGTACAGCCTATAACTAGACACTAGCTGTACAGACTATAACTCTAGACCCTAGCTGTACAGACTATAACTCTAGACACTAGCTGTACAGACTATAACTCTAGACACTAGCTGTACAGACTATAACTCTAGACACTAGCTGTACAGACTATAACTCTAGACACTAGCTGTACAGACTATAACTCTATACCCTAGCTGTACAGACTATAACTAGACCCTAGCTGTACAGACTATAACTAGACCCTAGCTGTACAGACTATAACTCTTGACACTAGCTGCACAGACTATAACTCTAGACACTAGCTTTACAGACTATAACTCTAGACACTAGCTGTACAGCCTATAACTAGACACTAGCTGTACAGACTATAACTCTAGACCCTAGCTGTACAGACTATAACTCTAGACACTAGCTGTACAGACTATAACTAGACACTAGCTTTACAGACTATAACTAGACACTAGCTGTACAGACTATAACTAGACACTAGCTTTACAGACTATAACTCTAGACCCTAGCTGTGCAGACTATAATTCTAGACACTAGCTGTACAGACTATAACTAGACACTAGCTGTACAGACTATAACTTTAGACACTAGCTGTACAGACTATAACTAGACACTAGCTGTACAGACTATAATTCTAGACACTAGCTGTACAGACTATAACTAGACCCTAGCTGTACAGACTATAACTTTAGACACTAGCTGTACAGACTATAACTAGACACTAGCTGTACAGACTAGACACTAGTTGTGCAGACTATAATTCTAGTAGCTGTACAGACTATAACTAGACACTAGCTGTACAGACTATAACTTTAGACACTAGCTGTACAGACTATAATTATAGACACTAGCTGTACAGACTATAACTAGACACTAGCTGTACAGACTATAAGTCTAGACACTAGCTGTACAGACTATAACTTTAGACACTAGCTGTACAGACTATAATTCTAGACACTAGCTGTACAGACTATAACTTTAGACACTAGGTTTACAGGCCTGGAGTCTGTCCTGTTCAGATTATGTGGTTGGGAAAACTACTTGGTTCTAGCTAAGGGGGGAAATGCTTTTTCCTATAGGTAGATTTGTTTTCTGTTGTGTTTGCCATTTCTGTCGTTGAATAGGTTCCTTTTCAATATCAGCCATTGCCATAACTTTCTATAGTATGGAAATAGAGCTCTCGGGTGGTGCTTATTTTACTATGTGATGAGTTAGACACGGAATAATGTGGAAATATATGCGTGCATAGGGAAAGCACTGTGGGTCTGATTGGCTACAAGGATGTGTTGATTGTCATCTTGCCACAACTTGTGGTTTTCTCCCAGTCCCATTTCCCTAGCTAAATATGCAAATGAGAGCAAACACATTCAAATGTGCCACTCAGCTCTCATCCAATTAGGCATAAGCGTCAGCCGTCAGCCATGGCAACAAACCGAAATGTTTTAATGACTTCCTGCCCCTGGTGCAGCAATTAAGTATTTGGATATGAGAGAACAGCAGACAAACACACACACAAGCGCGCACACACACACACACACACACACGCACACACACACAGCACAAGCGCGTGCACACGCGCATAACACAAACTCAGCACATTTAAACTGAAGTAGAGCGAGTAGAGTGAAAACCAGTGGCTCGTTACAAATCAATAGTAAAGGTTCTGGATCGTTGTCAATGGATCAAGTCTGTCCCCTGGAGATATTCCTCTGTGCTCGCTTGCTTTAGACTGCCTAGATCGTTAGAGAGAATTAGAGAAGAAACACTATTTACACACTCAATTAAACCACTGTGTGTCTGTGTGCACACAGGTGCTGATGGTGGAGAATCTGGGTAGACTGGGAAGGTGCTGATGGTGGAGGATCTGGGTAGACTGGGAAGGTGCTGATGGTGGAGGATCTGGGTAGACTGGGAAGGTGCTGATGGTGGAGGATCTAGGTAGACTGGGAAGGTGCTGATGGTGGAGAATCTGGGTAGACTGGGAAGGTGCTGATGGCTAATGTGTGTGTGTGTGTGTGTGTGCGTGCGTGCGTGCGTGTGTGTGTGTGTGTGCTTTTCTCCCAAGTGTTATCCGAGCTGTGTCCTTGAACAATTGAAAGATACAGAGTGGAGTCGTCATCAGAAGCACCCCCTCTAACCGTGCTTTGAGCTGGCAACAATACTGTAACAAACTATAAACATCCTTACAACATGTAGACAACATAGCAACCCAGGAGCCGGTTGCAACAGTTGGGTGTAAAAAAGTTGGTCTTAAACTCTAGGTTGGGTGTAGCTACGTCCGACTTTGCACCAACCAAAACTAAGACTACTCGTAGCAAAGTCCGACATAAGCAATGCGCGGTCATGAGATGTGATGCTTAGCGTGCTAGAAGTGTAGCTGCTAATATCCGATCAGACACATTTAGCATGTTATCATGTAGCTGATAATATCTGATCAGACACATTTAGCGTGCTATAATGTAGCTGATATTATCCGATCAGACACATTTAGCATGCTATCATGTAGCTGATAATATCCGATCCGACACATTTAGCGTGCTATAATGTAGCATAAATCACTTGTTTTATTTCGCTATTGACTCGCGCATAGGTAACTCGAAAACCCCACAGAGTTTGTGAAATATGAACGCGAGACTCGCATCCCTTTGAAAATATAGATTGCTATTATTTTCTCTGCATATCATGCTAATTTAACACCGTATACATGCTCCCAACTTGGCGTAGAATCTAGGCCCCGTCGTCGCTCATCGAAGGGCTAACTCCCTGCTGATGCAACAGCTATTCTTTTCAGGTCCGGCGCAGAGCACAGACGTCGGACGTAGACTTACAACCCACTTACAACCCACTTACAACCCACTGGTGCAACCCACTGGTGCAACCCACTTACAACCCACTTACAACCCACTTACAACCCACTTACAACCCACTTACAACCCACTGGTGCAACCCACTTACAACCCACTTACAACCCACTGGTGCAACCCACTTACAACCCACTTACAACCCACTTACAACCCACTTACAACCCACTTACAACCTACTGGTGCAACCCACTTACAACCTACTGGTGCAACCCACTGGTGCAACCCACTTACAACCCACGTACAACCCACGTACAACCCACTTACAACCCACTTACAACCCACTTACAACCCACGTACAACCCACGTACAACCCACTTACAACCCACTTACAACCCACTTACAACCCACTGGTGCAACCGGCCCCAAGTTTTCATGATGAAAACCCTCATCATCTTGCTGTGTTCTTACTGGTATCCTTGTTATCTTCCACCATCATCAAGACAGACATTTTTGTCAGATTCCTATTAATAAAGTGTTATCTTATTTCGTTATTTGCAGCTATATATGATGATGTGTATCTTTTCAGTAGCAGTGATTGAAGAGTTCGTCCCTCTCAGTAAATGTGTGTATAGTGCAGCTTTACAACTGGCGAAGGAAGTCTATTGAAGAGAGTAAATTGAAATGCCTCTCCTCAGTGGACAACAGAGACATACTTTCTGTATCAATACCTCAAGGATATGTTGACAATAATCTACTATAATACACTGAGATTGAGAAGTATTTCTATTTACAATGGAGCTATTGTTACGGAGAGTTGTGCATGCTATAAGCCTTGTAAAGTGCTGAACTCAAGTCAAGACTTTGTCTAATTGTAAGACTTTTTCTAAAGAGTAGAAGTCCTTTCTAAGTCCTTTAAAAGCCTGTCTGTCGATCACATTTTCTTTCTTTCCTCGGGTCAAGACGACAAAAACCTGCCCCCGATGACAGTGAAAGAGAACTGTTCTCTCAAATGGATCTCTTTCATAAAAATGACATTACAAGACATAATTGTCATTCTACCGACAGCCTGAGTCTTGGGGAGAAAGAAACTAGCTGTCAGACCATGGTCTAGTCTCTATCGCTTTGACGAAACAAAAATAAAGATTCCGCCTTGATAGAGCCTAGGAATGGAATAACCTTCGACATTGTGCTCTCAACCTCTCAGCGCTGAGACTAAAGCGAAGGGAAGCATTGCGGCAGGCCCAGGTAATTGCCCCCGTGTCTCAGCCAGACAAAAGCCAATGTTCTGACAATTCCCTTGTAAATCGTCAAGAGGTAGTCAAGGATTCTTCAAGGCTGCAGCAAATTGTATAGCCTCCTTTTCCCCGAGCAAACTACCAATCTCAGGATATTATGAGCTTCCCATACAAACCTGCTTGTAATGGCAGTTTGCTCCCATATAATGGAGTGCTGCCAGAGCAAAATGTCTTCTTTCGTTTTTCCGTTCTTTGAGCACACTTCAATAGAAAATTGCTGTCTTCGGTTCCTGGTCTTTTATAGAGTTTTTTTCTAGTCTTATTTTCCCCTGTCTTATTTGTCTATTTGATTTCTTCTTCCATTGTTTTTATTATGATTATCAGGGGGTGAAGTGGTGTGCTTTCAGTCTGCCTGTGTCTGTTGCTCTGGGTGATTGCAACCTTTGCTGGTTGAAGGGCCCTTGACGCTGGGGCCTGCTGGCCTTGAGGCCTCCAAGTTTGCGAGTAGTTAATGAGCTGCTTTCCATGCCTGCTGAAAAGGGGCCGGCTCCAAATTAATAGAGGCTTTTGTCAGGGAGCTCTCTCTCTCTCTCGCTCTCTCTCTCTCTTTCTCACTCTGAAGAACTCTCCCACTTTACCTCCTTCTCTTTCTGTTTCTCGCTTTCCCACTAGCCCTCCCTCGTTCGCTCTATTTTTCCCCTACCTCACTTTCTCGCTCTTTGTTCAAGGGCTCGATTGGCACTTTAATCCATGTCGCTGGAGTGAGCGGGGGTGGTGGTGGTGGGGGGGGTTACAGAGGCAGGGAGTATACCATCAGCCACCCTGTCAGCCAGGCTGTGTTTCAGGAGTCAGCCATTTAACTAGAACAAAGGGAAATTAATTGGTGCTTTAGGCCTAATGAGACGGCAGCGGAGGAGCACAGGCCTCGTCAACAGAAACAAACAACCGACGGAGCATTACTCCCTGGCTAAGCCCCTCTCTGTGGCGCTACACACCAGTTCAAGGGACACCATCTGGTTCTCATCCCTTCAAAAACACACAGAGGCAGAAGAAACAAGCAGGAAGGATTGAGGACTAAAAACCTGTTGACAATTAAGGCCAAATAAAGGACCAAAGAGACGAGAAGCCCAAATAATGCCTCATTTCACCTTTTTTCATCTGCTGACCCTTGGTGTGGAGCCATTGTTCGACAGCGGCCATAGAGGGAGAAAAAAAATCCAAACCAACTGCCATTTGCATGTGAAAGGCCCCTTAGCTTCGGTGTATACATTCAGTGAGCCGCCAAGCTCTGATTTCAGGGGATATTTAGCCCCTATTCAGGCGGTGACAAAGGCCAGGCATTCAGACGGGCAGCCGTGGGTCCTGGCTGATTAGGCGGAGGGAGGCAGCGACTGTCGAGCCGTCACAGACCTCATTTGTTCCCTCTGTTTACTTAAGCCCTTTTCTATTCCCACTGGAGTCTTCAGGGATGGGTGGGTGATTGGGACCAATGGGACGCCCCACGAGTGAAGCAGATAAATGGAAGAATAAATGGTGGGAGATGAAAAGGTTTTGATTTACAGCCGTTATCGGTCAATCAGAGTCATTGAAAGCATTCTGCCTTCCACTAGCGGCCAAGCGCTTCATTCCTGTCATTTAATTGATTTTCATCTTTATTCTCATCAGTTTTTTTTCTCTAAGTGGCAGTTATGTCTGAGTTATGGTGTCTGTGTAGTTGTGTTTGTGTAGTAGTAGTAGTTGGTAGTAGTGATTGTAGGAGTAGTAGTACCAATAGTAGGAGTAGTACCAGTAGTACCAGTAGTAGTAGTAGTAGTAGTAGTAGTAGTACCAATAGTAGTAGTAGTAATACCAAGAGTAGGAGTAGTAGTAGTAATACCACTTGTAGTAGTAGTAGTAGTAGTACCAATAGTAGTAGTGGTCATAGTAGTTGTACAAATAGTAGTAGTGGTCGTAGCAGTAGTATCAATAGTAGTGGTAGTAGTACCAATAGTACCAGTAGTAGTAGTACCAGTAGTAGTAGAAGTATGGTTAGCAATACCAATAGTAGTAGTAGTAGTACCAATAGGAGTAGTAGTAGTAGTACCAGTAGTAGTAGAAGTATGGTTAGCAGTACCAATAGTAGTAGTAGTAGTAGTAGTAGTAGTAGTAGTAGTAGTAGTACCAATAGGAGTAGTAGTAGTAGTAATACCAATAGTAGGAGTAGTAGTAATACCAATAGTAGTAGGAGTAGTAGGAGTAGTAGTACCAATAGTAGTAGTAGGAGGAAGAGGAGGAGGAGTAGTAGGAGTAGTAGTAGTAATACCAATAGTAGTAGTAGTAGTAGTAGTAGTACCAATGGTTGTAGTAGTAGTACCAATTACTAGTAGTAGTGGTACCAATAGTAGTAGTAGTAGTAGTGCCAATTGTAATAGTACCAATAGTAGCAGCAGTAGTAGTAGAACCAATAGTAGCAGTAGTAGTACCAGTAGTAGTAGTAGTATGATTAGTAGTAGTACTATCAGTAGTAGTAGTAGTACCAGTAGTAGTACCAGTAGTAGTAGTATGATTAGTATTAGTTCTACTAATACTATCAGTAGTAGTAGTAGTAGCAGCAGTAGTACTACCAATACTATCAGTAGTAGTAGTAGTAGTAGTAGCAGCAGTGGTAGTAGTGTATGCTTGTGTGTGTACATGTGCGTGCATGCATGCACCTTTCCTCAATCCCGCCCGCACTGTTTAGCCGTCTTTAGCCCAGATAAGGAAACACTTCATAAAACTGATAGGTCTTCTAATCTAATTCCTCTCCCTTCCTCCCTCCATCCCTCCCTTCCCTCACCCAACAGGAGATTGCCCACTGTCTGAAGGAGCTAGCTGTAATTACATAGGAGGATTAGGGGGCTACAGGCCACTTGGAGTTGCTTTGCTGTGTCTGAGAAGTGGGGAGGGCAGCGGTCGGAGTAGGGGTGTGCCACCTCTCTCTCTCCCCCCTGGGCATTAAGGGCCAGGCGGAGTGGAGCGAGAGACTTAGCCCCTTAGATTAGGTAGCAGAGGAGATGAAGAGGTGAGGAAAGGTAGAGCTAGCTTTCAACACCAGCTCAGAGACTTTCTATGTGTCTACATCAATATGGCAATTGTTGTGAGGTTTTGTGAGGCAGTAATCTGAAAGTTATTGCTAAGGGAATAAGGGTTGGTGCGTTATTGCAGATATTGGTCATGAGGCCTACATCACAATGACATGAAATATGACATGAACTATCATGACACTAAACAAAAGGTTGTCTTTACAGTGTAGTCTCAATACACTGATAGCAACAGTTATGATTCATGATATTTATTTATTTCACCTTTATTTAACCAGGTAGGCCAGTTGAGAACAAGTTCTCATTTACAACTGCGACCTGACCAAGATAAAGCAAAGCAGTGCGACAAAAACAACAGAGTTACACATAAACAAACGTACAGTCAATAACACAAAATAAAATAAAATTATATGTACAGTGTGTGCAAATGTAGAAGAGTAGGGAGGTAGGCAATAAATAGGCCCTAGAGTCGAAAATAATTGCAATTTAGCATTAATACTGGAGTGGTAGATATGCAGATGATGATGTGTAAGTAGAGATACTGGGGTGCAAGAGGGTAAGTAACACTATAGGGATGAGGTAGTTGGGTGTACTATTTACAGATTCGCTGTGTTCAGGTACAGTGTAAGCTGTAGTAAGTAAGCTGCTCAGACAGCTGATCCTTAAATTTAGAGAGGGAGATATGAGACTCCAGCTTCAGAGATTTTTGCAATTCCTTCCAGTCATTGGCAGCAGAGAACTGGAAGGAAAGGCGGCCAAATGAAGTGTTGGGGATGACCAGTGCAATATACCTGCTGGAGCGTGTTCTACGGGTGGGTGTTGCTATGGTGACCAGTGAGCTGAGATAAGGCAGGGCTTTACCTAGCAAAGACTTATAGATGTCCTGGAGCCAGTGTGTTTGGCGACAGATATGTAGTGAGGGCCAGCCAACGAGAGCATACAGTTCGCAGTGGTGGGTAGCATATGGGGCTTTGGTGATAAAATGGATGGCACTGTGATCGACTACATCCAGTTTGCTGAGTAGAGTGTTGGGGGCCATTTTGTAAATGACATCGCCAAAGTCAAGGACCGGTAGGATAGTCAGTTTTATGAGGGTATGTTAGGCGGCATGAGTGAAAGAGGCTTTGTTGCGAAATAGGAAGCCGATTCTTGATTTCATTTTGGATTGGAGATGTTTAATGTGAGTCTGGAAGGAGAGTTTACAGTCTAACCAGACACCTAGGTATTTGTAGTTGTCCACATATTCTAAGTCAGAACCGTCCAGAGGAGTAATGCTAGACGGGCGGGTGCGTGCAGCGATCGGTTGAAGAGCATTCACTTAGTTTTACTAGCATTTAAAAGCAGTTGGAGGCCACGGAAGGAGAGTTGTATGGTGTTGAAGCTTGTTTGGAGGTTTGTTAGCACGGTGTCCAAAGAAGGGCCAGATGTATAAATAATGGTGTCGTCTGCGTAGAGGTGGATCAGAGAATCACCAGCAGCAAGAGCGACATCATTGATATATACAGAGATAAGAGTTGGCCCGAGAATTGAACCCTGTGGCACCCCCATAGAGACTGCCAGAGGTCCGGACAACAGGCCCTCCGATTTGACACATTGAACTCTGTCTGCGAAGTAGTTGGTGAACCAGGCGAGGCAGTCATTTGAGAAGCCGACTATTGAGTCTGTCGATAAGAATGTGGTGATTGATAGAGTCGAAGGCCTTTGCCAGGTCGATGAAGATGGCTGCACTGTACTGTCTTTTATCAATGGCGGTTCTGATATCGTTTAGGACCTTGAGCGTGGCTGAGGTGCACCCATGACCAGCTCGGAAACCAAATTGCATAGCGGAAAAGGTATGGTGGGATTCGAAATGGTCGGTGATCTGTTTATTAACTTGACTTTCGAAGATTTTAGAAAGGCAGGGGGGGATGACCGTGGCAGGTTTCCAATCTTTGGGAATCTCAGACGATACAAAAGAGAGGTTGAACAGGCTAATAATAGGAGTTGTAACAATTTCGGCGGATACTTTTATAAAGAGAGGGTCCAGATTGTCTAGCCCGGCTGATTTGCAGGAGTCCAGATTTTGCCGCTCTTTCAGAACATCAGCTATCTGGATTTGGGTGAAAGAGAAATGGGGGAGGCTTGGGCAAGTTGCAGTGGGGGGTGCTGAGATGTTGGCCAGTGTAGGGGTAGCCAGGTGGAAAAATGCTTATTGAAATGATTGATTATAGTTGATTTATCGGTGGTGGCAGTGTTTCCTGTCCTCAGTGCAGTGGGCAGCTGGGAGGAGGTGCTCTTATTCTCCATGAACTTTACAGTGTCCCAAAACTTTCGATCAATTCATATTGGAAAGGTGGGTTTTTAAAAGTAGAAGCTCAAATTGTTTGGGCACAGACCTGGATAGTATGACAGAATTCTGCAGGCTTCCTCTGCAGTAGATTGCAACTCCGCCCCCTTTGGCAGTTCTATTTCGTCGGAAAATGTCATAGTTAGGGATGGAAATGTCAAGATTTTTGGTGTCCTTCCAAAGCCAGGATTCAGACACAGCTAGGACATCCGGGTTGGCGGAGCGTGCTAAAGCAGTGAATAAAACTAATTTAGGGAGGAGGCTTCTAATGTTAACATGCATGAAACCAATGCTTTTACGGTTACAGAAGTCAACCAATGAGAGCCCCTGGGGAATGGGAGTGATGCTGGGGGCTGCAGGGCCTGGGTTAGCCACTACACCACCAGAGGAACAGAGGAGGAGTAGGATAAGAGTACGGCTAAAAGAACTGGTCGTCTAGTGCGTTTGGAACAGGGAGTAAAAGGAGCAGGTTTCTGGGCGCGGAAGAATAGATTCAAGGCACAATGTACAGACATGGGTATGGTAGGATGTGAGCACAGTGGAGATAAGCCTAGGCATTGAGTGATGATGAGAGAGGTTTTGTCTCTAGAGGTCCCATTTAAGCCAGTTGCGGTGTGGGGGGTGGAACATAAGGGCTAGCTAAGGCATATTGAGCAGGGCTGGAGGCTCTACAGTGAAATAAGACAAAAATGACTAACCAAAACAACAATAGACAAGGGGGGGGGGGTTGAAAATAGTTTGGGTAGCCATTTGATTAGCTGTTCAGGAGTCTTATGGCTTGGGGGTAGAAGGTGTTTAGAAGCCTCTTGGGCCTAGACTTGGCGCTCTGGTACCGCTTGCTGAAGCAGAGAGAATAGTCTATGACTAGGGTGGCTGGAGTCTGACAATTTTTAGGGCCTTCCTCTGACACCGCCTGGTATAGAGGTCCTGGATGGCAGAAATCTTGGCCCCGGTAATGTACTGGGCCGTACGCATTACTCTCTGTAGTGCCTTGCGGTCGTAGGCCGAGCAGTTGCCATACCAGGCAGTGATGCAACCCGTCAGGATGCTCTCGATGGTGCAGCTGTAAAACCTTTTGAGGATCTTATGAAGACGATGCAGCTAAAAAATAGTCTTTGCTCCTGATCAATTGGGGGCCAATTCAGACTTTCCCACGGACTCAGTATTTGGTATTCAGACCTTATTCAGTCGCATAATATGTTCTGCAGGTTACCTGCTGCTCTGAATACGTTTTATTCAACCACATTTTCATTCATTAGGGTTTACAGTACATCTTCATGTTAGTCATTTAGCAGATGCTCTGATCCAGAGTGACTGACAGGAGCAATTAGGGTTAAGAGCCCTGCTCAAGGGCACATTGACCGATTAAAAAAAAAAATTATATATATATATATTTAATTATTATTTTATTTTTTGCTTAGTCGGCTCGGGGATTCGAACCAGATATTTTTATTTTATTTTAACCAGAGACTTTAAGTTTATCTTCAAATCAAATCAAATTTGATTTGTCACATACACATGGTTAACAGATGTTAATGCGAGTCTAGCGAAATGCTTGTGCTTCTAGTTCCGACAATGCAGTAATAACCAACGAGTAATCTAACCTAACAATTCCACAACTACTACCTTATACACAAGTGTAAAAGCATAAAGAATATGTACATAAAGATATATGAATGAGTGATGGTACAGAATGGCATAGGCAATATACAGTAGATGGTATAAAGTACAGTATATACATATGAGACCCAGTCTGGGTCCATGTGTAGGCGATGCTGACATATGAGATGAGTTTAAAGTGGCTAGTGATACATGTATTACATAAAGATGGCAAGATGCAGTAGATGATAGAGTACAGTATATACATATGAGATGAGTAATGTAGGGTATGTAAACATTATATTAAGTGGCATTGTTTAAAGTGGCTAGTGATACATTTTTACATCAATTTCCATTATTAAAGTGGCTGGAGTTGAGTCAGTATGTTGGCAGCAGCCACTCAATGTTAGTGGTGGCTGTTTAACAGTCTTATGGTCCCTGCTTTGATGCACCTGTACTGACCTCGCCTTCTGGATGATAGCGGGGTGAACACGCAGTGGCTCGGGAGGTTGTTGTCCTTGATGATCTTTATGGCCTTCCTGTGACATCGGGTGGTGTAGGGGTCCTGGAGGGCAGGTAGTTTGCCCCTAGTGATGCGTTGTGCAGACCTCACTACACTCTGGAGAGCCTTACGGTTGTGGGCGGAGCAGTTGCCATACCAGGCGGTGATACAGCCCGACAGGATGCTCTCAATTGTGCATCTGTAGAAGTTTTTGAGTGCTTTTGGTGACGAGCCGAATTTCTTCAGCCTCCTGAAGTTCAGTTTGTCCGTGATGTGTACGCCGAGGAAATTAAGACTTACTACTCTCTTCACTACTGTCCCGTCGATGTGGATAGGGGGGTGCTCCCTCTGCTGTTTCCTGAAGTCCACAATCTTCTCCTTTGTTTTGTTGACGTTGAGTGTGAGGTTATTTTCCTGACACCACACTCCGAGGGCCCTCACCTCCTCCCTGTAGGCCGTCTCGTCGTTGTTGGTAATCAAGCCTACCACTGTAGTGTCGTCCGCAAACTGGATGATTGAGTTGGAGGCGTGCATGGCCACGCAGTCGTGGGTGAACAGGGAGTACAGGAGAGGGCTCAGAACGCACCCTTGTGGGGCCCCCAGTTTTGAGGATCAGCGGGGTGGAGATGTTACCTACCCTCACCACCTGGGTGCGGCCCGTCAGGAATTCCAGTACCCAGTTGCACAGGGCAGGGTCGAGACCCAGGGTCTCGAGCTTGATGACGAGTTTGGAGGGTACTATGGTGTTAAATGCTGAGCTGTTGTCAATGAACAGCATTCTCACATAGGTATTCCTCTTGTCCAGATGGGTTAGGGCAGTGTGCAATTGCGTCGTCTGTAGACCTATTGGGGCGGTAAGCAAATTGGAGTGGGTCTAGGGTGTCAGGTAGGGTGGAGATGATATGGTCCTTGACTAGTCTCTCAAAGCACTTCATGATGATGGAAGTGAGTGCTACGGGGCGGTAGTCGTTTAGCTCAGTTACCTTCGCTTTCTTGGGAACAGGGACAATGGTGGCCCTCTTGAAGCATGCGGGAACAGCAGACTGGGATAAGGATTGATTGAATATGTCCGATAACACACCAGCCAGCTGGTCTGCGCATGCTCTGAGGACGCGGCTGGGGAAGCCGTCTGGGCCTGCAGCCTTGTGAGGGTTAAATGTTTAACTCAAGTCGGCTGCAGTGAAGGAGAGCCCGCACGTTTTGGTAGCGGGCCGTGTCAGTAGCACTGTATTGTCCTCAAAGCGAGCAAAAAAGTTATTTAGTCTGTCTGGGAGCAAGACATCCTGGTCTGCGACGGGGCTGGTTTTCTTTTTGTAATCCGTGATTGACTGTAGACCCTGCCACATACCTCTTGTGTCTGAGCCGTTGAATTGTGACTCTTCTTTTTCCCCATACGGACACTTAGCTTGTTTGATTGCCATGCGGAGGGAATAGCTACACTGTTTGTATTCGGTCATGTTTCCGGTCACCTTGACCTGATTAAAAGCAGTGGTTCGCGCTTTCAGTTTCGCGCGAATGCTGCCATCAATCCACGGTTTCTGGTTTGAGAATGTTTTAATCGTTGCTGTGGGTATAGCATCGCCGATGCACTTTCTACTGACCTCGCTCACCGAATCAGCGTATTCGTCAATGTTGTTGTTGGACGCAATGCGGAACATATCCCAATCCACGTGATCAAAGCAGTCTTGAAGTGTGGAATCAGATTGCTCGGACCAGCATTGAACAGACCTAAGCGCGGGAGCTTCTTGTTTTAGTTTCTGTCTGTAGGCTGGAAGCAACAAAATGGAGTCGTGGTCAGCATTTCTGAAAGGAGGGCGGGGGAGGGCCTTATATGCGTCGCGGAAGTTAGAATAACAATGATCCAGGGTTTTACCAGCCCTGGTAGCACAATCTTTATCCTGATAGAATTTAGGGAGTCTTGTTTTAAATGCTAGGCTACCTCTGCCCTGTACATTTATCTCAAGCCATCCCATTAAATATGGTATACAATTTTCTTCGAATTTTGTAGACAGACACTAGAATATACAGTGGGGCAAAAAAAAGTATTTAGTCAGCCACCAATTGTGCAAGTTCTCTCACTTAAGATGAGAGGCCTGTAATGTTCATCATAGGTACACTTCAACTATGACAGACAAAATTAGAATTTTTTTTCTCCAGAAAATCACATTGTAGGATTTTTAATGAATTTATTTGCAAATGATGGTGGAAAATAAGTTTTGGTTACCTACAAACAAGCAAGATATCTGGCTCTCACAGACCTGTAACTTCTTCTTCGTCTGAAAGCTTAAATTCTTGTTAATATAACTGCACTGTCCAATTTACAGTAGCTATTACTGTGAAAAATGCCATGCTATTGTTTGAGGAGAGCTCCTAACAACAAAACACTTTTTCACAACGATAGGTTTGATAAATTCACCTCTGAAGTTGAAATGTGTACTTACATTCTGAAATCTTGCTCTGATTTATCATCCAAAGGGTCCCAGAGATAACATAAAGTGTTGTTTTGTTAGATAAAATCCTTTTCATATCCTAAAAAGGTCCCTATAGCATGCACAATCGATTTTGTATTTCCACTCGTTCAATTTGCAATGAAAGGAATCTGAAATCTAACCCTAAACATTGTTTCAACCAGTAAAATCACGTTCATATTTTTTCCTCAGAGATCCTAGAACGTAACCAGACATCACTATATCATTAGGGGTGTAGTATATCCTATAGGACACCAAATTTGGTCAGGGAGCGATGCCTTCATGGCACGCCGATAACGTGGGCGGTCTTCACTTGATCAACTGTAACTTTGTCAAATAACCACCAATCGGGGTCAAACAAAGCTAGCTAGATAGCCAATGAGATGGGCTTTACAGGAGTATCCTTTACTGGAGTTCCCTGTATCTGTCGCAAAATGTAGCTGCTAACCTTGTGCGACAGCAAGCCTTTTCCTTTTGGACCAAATTTATAAGAATATGGAAAGTTATGAAAACTGGGTGTTTTGCAAATGTTGAACTTATAATATGGCTACTAATACTGGAAAGCTAAATCAAAGTCCAAGTATACAGATTTGACGATATTCTTGCAGAAAAATGTAATGTGAATGTAAATGTCTCCTTCAAGATTTGCCCAAATGTACCTGGGTGACTTCATACTAAATGTCATGTAGTTTGCTCATACTTCAAGTTTTCCGTCTGAAACTTTGCACATACACTGCTGCCATCTTGTGGACACCATCGGAATTACAATGGCTAGATTCGGGACCTTTCTGTTGCATTTCAAAGATGCTGCCAGTAAGAATGCATCTAAATCAACCATTTATCGGATCATCAAGAACTTCAAGGAGAGCGGTTCAATTGTTGTGAAGAAGGCTTCAGGGCGCCCAAGAAAGTCCAGCAAGCGCCAGGACCATCTCCTAAAGTTGATTCAGCTGCGGGACGGGGCACCACCAGTACAGAGCTTGCTCAGGAATGGCAGCAGGCAGGTGTGAGTGCATCTGCACTCACAGTGAGGAGAAGACTTTTGGAGGATGGCCTGGTGTCAAGAAGGGCAGCAAAGAAGCCTATTCTCTCCAGGAAAAACATCAGGGACAGACTGATATTCTGCAAAAGGTACAGGGATTGGACTTCTGAGGACTGGGGTAAAGTCATTTTCTCTGATGAATCCCCTTTCTGATTGTTTGGGTCATCTGGAAAAAAGCTTGTCAGGAGAAGAAGAGGTGAGCGCTACCATCAGTCCTGTGTCATGCCAACAGTAAAGCATCCTGAGACCATTCATGTGTGGGGTTGCTTCTCAGCCAAGGGAGTGGGCTCACTCACAATTTTGCCTAAGAACACAGCCATGAATAAAGAATGGTACCAACACATCCTCCGAGAGCAACTTCTCCAAACCATTCAGGAACAGTTTGGTGACGGACACTGCCTTTTCCAGCATGATGGAGCACCTTGCCATAAGGCAAAAGTGATAACTAAGTGGCTCGGGGAACAAAACATTGATATTTTGGGTCCATGGCCAGGAAACTCCCCAGACCTTAATTAATCCCATTGAGAACTTGTGGTCAATCCTCAAGAGGCGGGTGGACAAACAAAAACCCACAAATTCTGACAAACTCCAAGCATTGATTATGCAAGAATGGGCTGCCATCAGTCAGGATCTTGAAAAAGAAGGGTCAACACTGCAGATATTGACTCTTTGCATCAACTTCATGTAATTGTCAATAAAAGCTTTGGACACTTATGAAATGCTTGTAATTACACTTCAGTATTCCATAGTAACATCTGACAAAAATATCTAAAGACACTGAAGCAGCAAACTTTGGAAATTAATGTTTGTGTCATTCTCAAAACTTTTGGCTATGACTGTATATGCATATCCTTGCTTCAGGGCCTGAGATACAGGCACTTAGATTTGGGTATGTCATTTTAGGTGCAAATTGAAAAAAGGGGGCTATCCCTAAATTTAATGCATGTCACATATCAGTTTGCAAACTATGTAAAAAAAATATATATTCTGTATAATTGCGTTAATAAAGCTGTATACCAACATGGTCTCTTTTTTGTTTTCTTGAGTAAGGAAGCTCCAAAATGCAGGTGTTTCAGCCTAGCTCAGTGCTTTCTGTGGTGGTGGAGCAGCCGTGATTGGCTCAGTGTTCTGTCACTCAGGGGGACACTACGTTGCCGCAAAATCTATGGGGAGAGCTAAAAAATTCAAGCCCCTTGGGTGCTGCCATAGAGTTACATAAGAAGTGCCCATCCAAGAAGGCTCAAATTGATTGACCACAGATAAAATGACGTCAAATCACAATATATCTACAGTAGTTTTGATTGGACTGATAATGCCAACATCATACTTTCATAATCTTAGCTAGCAAGCCAGCAGTCATCATCATGAATCAAGTCGACAATCTACTGGCAAATCCTTGTCATGAAGAGAAATTATAGATTAATCACATCGGTGCTCATCGGCCATTGGAAATAAACATTACACAACAAGTTGTAAATTGCAAATGAGTGGTTAAGAAGGAATCAGTGACTAACTGCAAACATTGCAAAGCAATCACTAGCCTGCTATTTAGTGGAGTGGATGTGTGGTCCAAGTCTGGGTTTAAGGGTCTCTTTTCCAAGCTTAAAAGGATAAACATTCAACATTGGCCATGCTGTCAATCCAGCATAACTTCTGTCACTTTCAAAACAACTGGAAACTCGGAACTGGGAAATCTCAGACTTCAGTGAGTTCAAGACAACTGAGCTCCAATTGGGAAAATACACTTTGAACGATCATCCAACTCAGAATAACAATTTGGGAACTCGGGCCTCTTTGTAGAGCTCCGACCTAAAGATCACTAACGTCACGATTCAACCTTCTTTTGTTCTGAGTTCCCAGTTGTCTTGAAAGCACCATAAATCCAGAGAATGACAGACTGCCCATGAAGGCCCCCTGCGCCACCTTCCTGTTAAATTGAACACGACATAACAGGATGAGTCCAAAAATGTCTTGTATGCTGCTGGATACAGCTTTATGTAGGCCTAACAGCTTGTGGCCACTGTTTGTCACCATTACAGTGCAATTCATGTATTGTTGAGTGTTGTATTGTGTAGTGAATTTGCTGGCATGCATCAACAACAAAAAATGTTGGGGGGAGTTTGCCCCACCAAGATTTAAATGCTAAAATCGCCACTGGTTTATAACAGGGAAAACAGTGTACAATAAATAGTACACCATTACTCTCATCTATTGCCTCCACTAACCATGGAACTGTGTGATGACATGGCCAAGTATTGGTTCAAACTGTTAAAGCTTGGTCTGCGTTCAACTCCATAATGATTTAATTAGTCTTCCTGTAATTAAAAAGTATATATTATCAACTGTTACTAATGATCCTCAGCAACAACCACATGGCCGTGACGGTGTTTACAGAGGAAGCAAATGAAGGTAAGCAAACAATGTATTTAAATGGAATGATAGTGAAGGGAACTAATATGTGTGGTTACTAGGGCTACTGACGGTCGATACTGATAGTGACTAATATTTAACATGATAGAAATAGGAATTAGAGAAAGTCGGGGTGGCCTATAATTAAGACATTCGAGAGTGCCCATCCCTGCAGGTTAAAAGGTTGTGCAATTTAAATACTGCATAATGGCACAGCATTTCATGAACTTTACTGTGGGAAAGTTGATATGTTGATATGCTTCAGTTTGCGGCCATATGACTGGTTTCACATTTGTCTCCAGCGATTATAATGTAAAATAAAACAATTGTCATTTATATTTACAATTCCCTTATCCATACAGATGACTCATTTACCCAGCTCTTATCAATCGCTCTTATCAAGTTGTAAATTACAGTGCAGAATGGTGTTATGTCTATAGAAATAAATGAAGTAGATGCTTTCCCCCACTTGGAACAGGCAGGTTCGCTAGACCTTATTCATAGTGTCCTGGAGAGTAAAAGTGCTGGAATTATGAGGGAATTAAGTCAAGGTCAGAATAGGGCGTATCTGTAGACACACCTCCGCCACACTTTAATTTATTCAATCTCCGCCCTCAAACGTGCTTAAATTCAAGGTCAGAATACGGGTGGAGAGAAAAGTGCAGGAAAAAAGGGAATTTTGTTCCATTTACACCCCCCCCCCCCCCCCCCTTGATGCTGAAATGAGACAGTGACATCAGTAGAGGAATCTAAGGAACACCACCCTTGGTCGACCGTCTTATCCCCTCTCTCGCTCTGTGCAGCTATATGAAAACAACTGGAGAAGCCGTGCCTTAGATAAGACAGCGTAATGTGTGAAATGAACACAGACATGTTAGTCTTGTGTCAGGTCTGTCGAGCTGCTCCAGGCAAACAGATAAAACAGACAGAGAAACGGTATTCCTGGGTACATTCAGACACGAAGAAAGCGTTTTCTTGAAGAAACGTCTGTATAGCGTGAAGCCATGACCGCTGTGTAAAAGCAGGTTTGGGGGAAATGTTTGATTTCAATGCATATGGAGGAGTGGAGTCATCATCTCACCCAGAGAAATCCTTTTCACACATGGCTGCAGGTTTAAAAGGCTCTCTCTCTCTCACACACACACACACACACACACATGCATGGCTGCAGGTTTGAAAGACTCACACGCACGCACGCGCACACAGATAGCCCCCTCTCCATTGACGCTTTAGATTAGCGCACTGCATTGGAAAGTGAAGGGTATCAGACGCCTATGTATAAATTACCCAGAAAGCACAGCGGTGGCAGCGCCGTGTGATGATGTACCGGGGGAGGATTTTTCAAAATGATGGGCTGCTCTTTAAGCCCATTTGCTCCAGCAGTCAATAGCCCTCAGCCCATTCAATTATGCAGCCAGGCATTCCTCATTAACCAAATCCCGACCTTGACGTGTCTGATCTAGTGTTCTTCTCCCTGGCAGGCATTCCACCGAGACAGACTACTCTTTTTAGTGGAGCTATTGGTCGGGAAATCTATGGGCCATCAATTAGTTTGTTTGTGATGTAATTGAAAATGTCAGTTATGAGATGGATTCGGATTAACGTCTGCAACCACAGTCCCAGACTGAAGTTTTGGATGGGAGAGAGTGTGTGTTTGTGTGTACACAATGCTTTCCACATAATGAATAGCAATGTGTGTGTGATGATTAAATTATTTTCATCAATGAATTACATTCATACCGGGCCTGCATTTTAGAGTTAGACCTAGTCAGTGTCAAACCAGCAATAACAACACTGACCCATCAATTCAGGCCTTTTGTCTGTAGGGACTGGGCCTGCACCTATAGGTCAAACTATAGTCCTCTCTCCTCTCTCCTCTCTCC
>NC_092152.1:83446393-83523893 GCF_045791955.1 Oncorhynchus clarkii lewisi | reverse complement strand
AGCTATATACAGGAAGTACCAGTAAAAAGATCAATGTGGAGCTATATACAGGAAGTACCAGTACCCGATCAATGTGGAGCCATATACAGGAAGTACCAGTACCAGACCAATGTGGAGCTACATACAGGAAGTACCAGTACCAGATCAATGTGGAGCTATATACAGGGAGTACCAGTACCAGATCAATGTGGAGCTATATACAGGAAGTACCAGTACCAGACCAATGTGGAACTATATACAGGAAGTACCAGTACCAGATCAATATGGAGCTATATACAGGAAGTACCAGTAAAAATATCAATGTGGAGCTATATACAGGAAGTACCAGTACCAGACCAATGTGGAGCTATATACAGAAAGTACCAGTACCAGATCAATGTGGAGCCATATACAGGAAGTACCAGATCAATGTGAGGCTATATACAGGAAGTACCAGTACCAGACCAATGTGAGGCTATATACAGGAAGTACCAGTACCAGATCAATGTGGAGCTATATACAGTGAGTACCAGTACCAGATCAATGTGGAGCCATATACAGGAAGTACCAGTACCAGATCAATGTGAGGCTATATACACGAAGTACCAGTACCAGATCAATGTGGAGCCATATACAGGAAGTACCAGTACCAGATCAATGTGGAGCTATATACAGGAAGTACCAGTACCAGATCAATGTGAGGCTATACACAGGAAGTACCAGTACCAGATCAATGTGGAGCTATGTACAGTGAGTACCAGTACCAGATCAATGTGGAGCCATATACAGGAAGTACCAGTACCAGATCAATGTGGAGCTACATACAGGAAGTACCAGTACCAGATCAATGTGAGGCTATATACAGGAAGTACCAGTACCAGATCAATGTGGAGCTATATACAGGGAGTACCAGTACCAGATCAATGTGGAGCTATATACAGGAAGTACCAGTACCAGATCAATGTTGAGCCATATACAGGAAGTACTAGATCAATGTGGAACTATATACAGGAAATACCAGTACCAGATCAATGTGGAGCTATATACAGGAAGTACCAGTACCAGATCAGTGTGGAGCCATATACAAGGAGTACCAGTACCAGATCAATGTGCAGGGATACAAGTTATTTGAGGTAGATAAAGGCATGCTGAAGTGACTATGCACTTTTAACAACCTTCAGACAACCTTTGTGCAACATTTAGACAATGTATCTAAGGAGGATGACATCTCCCTTTCTCATACCCCTAACAACACAGCTCCTACCAATGGAGATAATGTCTCTGTGTGGTAGCAGTGGTGGTGATGATGTCATTATGGTCTCCCGTCTCATGAGAACGGGGCTAATTTACAGATGATTGATGTGTCCCGGTGGGAGCAGGCGGCAGCCATGGAAACCAGAGGGGAGAGATTGGACGTGAGGGGTGGGGAAGGTGTGTGTGGGGGCTGGGGGGGCAGTCTGTCGGAGTGTGTGTGTGTGTGTGAGAGAGAAGAGAAGGAAGTGTGTGTGTCTATAACAGATGTCTGTGTCAGATATCTCCCAGGGTGTTTAGTAACCGTTTACGCACCACTCTCTTCGGAACCATCTGTCATCTGCTATCTATGCAAATGAGACAGACCAGCACCTTTTCAGTTTGCATTCTAGATCCCACAGATCAAACAACATCACCAACGTCATAACGGAATCATCAGGTAGTGAATGACTCCAACACAATACATCTAATCAGGATCCAATGTCACTCTCTCTCCCTCTCTCCTTTTCATCTCTTTATCTCTCCCTATGTCTTCTTTTCTCTCTGTGCCTCCCAACTTAACTAGTGCTGTACCTGTTACTGTGAGGACGATATACATGATATTTACCAAGACCCCATGAGCTGTATATACAGACCCAATAATCTCTAATTAAAAGGGCAACACACTCCATCACAGGAGGTTGGTGGCACCTTATTTTATTTATGTGTATTTATTTCACCTTTATTTAACCAGGTAGGCTAGTTGAGAACACCTTTATTTAACCAGGTAGGCTAGTTGAGAACAAGTTCTCATTTACAACTGCGACCTGACCAAGTCTCTGCTAGGTAAAGCCCCGCCTTATCTCAACTCACTGGTCACCACGTAGTGCTACGGGTGGGTGCTGCTTTGGTGACCAGTGAGCTGAGATAAGGCGGGGCTTTACCTAGCAAAGACATAGATGTCCTGGAGCCAGTGGGTTTGGCGACGAATATGTAGCGGGGGCCAGCCAACGAGAGCATACAGGTTGCAGTGGTGGGTAGTATATGGGGCTTTGGTGACAAAACGGATGGCACTGTGATAGACTGCATCCAATTTGCTGAGTAGAGTGTTGGAGGCTATTTTGTAGATGACATCTCCGAAGTCGAGGATAGTCGGTAGGATAGTCAGTTTTATGAAGGAATGTTTGGCAGCATGAGTGAAGGATGCTTTGTTGCAAAATAGGAAACCGATTCTAGATTTAATTTTGGATCTGAGATGCTTAATGTGAGTCTGGAAGGAGAGTTTACAGTCTAACCAGACACACCAAAACCAGTCATTTGAGAAACCAAGGCTGTTGAGTCTGCCGATAAGAATGTGGTGATTGACAGAGTCGAAGGCCTTGGCCAGATTGATGAATACAGCTGCACAGTAATGTCTCTTATCGATGGCGGTTCTGATATCGTTTAGGACCTTGAGCGTGGCTGAGGTGCACCCATGACCAGCTCTGAAACCAGATTGCATAGCGGAGAAGGTACGGTGGGATTCGAAATGGTCGGTGATCTGTTTATTAACTTGGCTTTCAAAGGTCTGTAGCAGTTTGCGTCTAGACTGTCTCCCCCTTTGAAGAGGGGGATGACCGCGGCAGCTTTCCAATCTTTGGGCATCTCAGACGACACAAAAGAGAGGTTGAACAGGCTAGTAATAAGGGTTGCAAAAATTTCGGTGGATAATTTTAGAAAGAGAGGGTTCAGATTGTCTAGCCCGGGTGATATGTAGGGCTCCAGATTTTGCAGCTCTTTCAGAACATCAGATATCTGGATTTGGGTGAAAGAGAAATGGGGGAGGCTTGGGCAAGTTGTTCTGGGGGGTGCAGGGCTGTTGACCGGGGTAGGGGTAGCCAGGTGGAAAGCATGGCCAGCTGTAGAAAAATGCTTATTGAAACCTTTTAGAGTTTGTGCTACAGGATGCAAATTTCTGTTTGAAAAAGCTAGCCTTTGCTTTCCTAACTGCCGGTGTATATTGGTTCCTAACTTCCCTGAAAAGTTGTATATCACAGGGGCTATTTGATGCTAATGCAAAACGCCACAGGATGTTTTTGTGCTGGTCAATGGCAGTCAGGTCTGTTGTGAACCAAGGGGTATATCTGTTCCTGGTTCTAAACCTTAATTGGGGAGGACTGGCTCGTGGTAATGGCTGGAGTGGCATAAGTCGAATGGTATATGAAGTGCCATTTTGTCCGTTCAAGCCATTATTATGAGCCGTCCACTGCACTCTATAATTTTCTGCCTGCAGCCGCTGTAAATATCGTCATTTGCTTTGGAGGTTGAGTTGAGTATATCATTCAGCGCCAAGCTTCCATTCTCCGTCAGAGGATCGTGAAGATCCCAGAAACACAATAGAAAACCAGCTGGGGTAGCAGAACTTGGGGAGCCGTGGGAGTCAGAACACAACCTAGGCCCATAAGAGCACTTAGACGGTCCTTGTTCCTACTACTGTTCCATCTGTGGAAGAACATATTTACATCTTACCGACTTCCTCTTGGGATGCGGGCCAAGAGTGTCCAGCAGGGAGAGGGAGGAGGAGGGGAGGGGAGGGGAGGGGAGAGGGGGAGGGGAGAGGAGGAGAGGGGAGGAGAGGAGAGGGGAGGGGAGGGGAGAGGAGAGGAGAGGAGAGGAGAGGAGAGGAGAGGAGAGGAGAGGAGAGGAGAGGAGAGGAGAGGAGGAGGGGGGAGGGAGAATGGTATTGGGATGCAAAGCTCCAAGAGACCGTTTAAACTAGGAAGCCGGAGATGAACAACAGATTGTTTGTACAGTACACCACCCAGACATTTGCTGTTCTATTGCCAGACATGGGGTGTTCTCCCCCACAAGAGAGGAGTTGGCTGGATTTGAATAGATGTGTGGTGTGTGGACAGGTGGAGGAGAAGTTTAATCTAGCTCTTTCTTTTGCTCTCTCTCCTTTACTCTCTCTCTGTCACACACACACACACACACACGCACGCACGCACGCACGCACGCACGCATACACACACACACCTGCACAAACACGCACGCACGCACACCTACACCTACACACACACACACACACACGCGCACACACACACACACACACACACACCTACACACACACCTACACACACACACACACACACAAACACACACACACACACACACACACACACACACACACACACACACACACACACACACACACACACACACACACAGAGGTGAGAGAGTTCTTTATCTTCTATTGACAGAGGCTTCTCAGGAGCTTAGGCTGGTTGGTCCGGTGTGTGTGTAGGTGTGTGTGTGTGTAGGTGTGTAGGTGTGTGTATGTATGTGTGTGTGTGTGTGAGCAGCCTGGTGGTAATTCCCTGGTTGTCTGAAGCTTTGATCCCTGTGCTACAACACCTGTCTGACGCCTTGACAGACCTCACTGGAACACCCACTGCAAAGCAATTAAAGGTGTGTTTCTGGTTGTGGGTGTGTATGTGTATGTGTCCGTGCGCATGTGTCAGAGTGTCTGGCAGTCTCTCAACGCAATGTGTGTGTTTGTGTGTGTAAGTGTGTTGGGGGTGAGATGGCAAGGTGTTAGACTGCATCGTGTCTAGGGATCACCTCAACGAGAGGTATGACAGTAGCACACCTCAAACCACTCAGCTTCTAGCCTGAGGAAAACCACCTCTCTGCCTCAAACCACTCAGCTTCTAACCTGAAGAAAACCACCTCTCTGCCTCAAACCACTCAGCTTCTAGCCTGAGGAAAACCACCTCTCTGCCTCAAACCACTCAGCTTCTAACCTGAAGAAAACCACCTCTCTGCCTCAAACCACTCAGCTTCTAACCTGAAGAAAACCACCTCTCTGCCTCAAACCACTCAGCTTCTAACCTGAAGAAAACCACCTCTCTGCCTCAAACCACTCAGCTTCTAGCCTGAGGAAAACCACCTCTCTGCCTCAAACCACTCAGCTTCTAGCCTGAGGAAAACCACCTCTCTGCCTCAAACCACTCAGCTTCTAACCTGAAGAAAACCACCTCTCTGCCTCAAACCCCTCAGCTTCTAACCTGAGGAAAACCCCCTCTCTGCCTCAAACCACTCAGCTTCTAGCCTGAAAAAAAAAACACCTCTCTGCCTCAAACCACTCAGCTTCTAGCCTGAGGAAAACCCCCTCTCTGCCTCAAACCACTCAGCTTCTAGCCTGAGGAAAACCCCCTCTCTGCCTCAAACCCCTCAGCTTCTAACCTGAGGAAAACCTCCTCTCTGCTTTTTAAGGTAAGGGTTAGGCATGCTGGTTAGCAGTGTGATTAAGGTTAGGTTTAGGGTTAAGTTTGAAATCAGATTTTATGACTGTGTCTGTCAGCTAGTGACCACTCTGCAGAGCCGCCTCCAGAACAACATTCATGATGAAAAACGCTAACCTGCCTAAAAGATCAAGTGCAATTTGAAACTAATTTATCACGACACCACTCTGGTCACAAATCATACTTTTCTTCAAATCCCCTTTTTTGTGCCTCTCTTCCTGAGCCCATGTTAAATGGAGTTTGACAGCACAGTGTGCAGAGTAGTTTGCCAAACTCAAGGAAGAATTGAACTGTCACTCACCAGCCTGCTTTGTACCGAGGTGGGAGTGTGTGTCTGTGTGTGTCTCTGTGTGTGTGTGGGGGTAGGTGGGTTGGCGTGTGTTCAGATGCGGGTGTGTGCACATGCATGTGTAATTAAAAACAACAACGTTCTAGTCATTTAGCAGGTCTACACTCTTATCCTGAGTGACTTACAGGATTCATCTTCAGATCTTCAGACGTACGATAACCACAGCTCACAGTCATAGTAAGTAAACCTTTCCTCAATAAATCAGCTATCACCAAAGTCAGTGTGAGTAATGTAAAGGCAAAGGGGGCTAGCGAAAAAAAAGTATGGTAGGGTGATATACATTTTTTTCTCCTTCAGGGAGGTGGGGTGGCTGTGGGATTTATAATCATTTATTTTTATCCTGATTTCAACTTGATTACTTGTACAAACGGGTGTCTGTTTGTGTGTGGTACGTGTGCTTGTATGTATTTAACTGTGTGCGTTTTCCAACAGACCCTATCATCTCCACAGCTCCCACACCACATGTCAGTCATTTAACTAGGCTTGCCACTGTCAAGGCTCATCGCTAATGCTAGGTAGCCTCCCGCGGTCAGCCACTCACTAAACCCAGCCAGCTCCTTCAAACAAGAAGAGGCAGTACACCTGAGGCAGCAGGGTTGGAACCGTGTGATGATTGGTAGTTCCTGTGGACCCACTGCAGCTCACCAAGCCCTGCCAGTCTGATACACTTCAATGGTGCTACTGTATCTGGCCTGTTCCTTCTCTCTTTATTTCTCTCTCTCATATATATATATATATATATCTCCTCGCTCTCCTCTCGCTCTCTCTCTTTGCTCTCTCTCCTCTCTCTCTCTTCTCTCTCTCTCCTCTCTTTCTCTCTCCTCTCTCTCTATATCTCTCTCTCCTCTCTTTCTCTCTCTCCTCTCTCTCTCCTCTCTTTCTCTCTCTCCTCTCTCTCTATCTCCTTGCTCTATCTCTCTCTCTCTTATCTTCTCTCTCTCTTCTCACTCTCTTTCTTCTCTTTGCTCTCTCTCTCTCTCTTCTCTCTCTTTCTCTCTCCTCTCTCTCTCTCTCCTCTCTCTCTTTCTCTCTCCTCTCTCTCTCTCTCTCCTCTCTCTCTTTCTCTCTCAAACACAATCTCTCTGTTTCTCTCTCTCGCTCTCGTTAATCAGCTCTCTCTTTCTCGCTCCTACATAAAACAGTCTGTCTATAAAACGCACACAAAATCCCGGGCCACTTGTTCTTCTCTTTGATGTCTCCCTCTCTTGTGTTTTTCCAGGGAGCTAGAGAAGGAGGAAAAGAACGAGTGAGTGAATCATCCTGGAGGATTACCTGTCCTTTTGTCTCCCATGCTCAGTCAGCACTGAACATCTCCGCACGCAGTCGCTCTCCTCCAAGATGGATGTGGGTTACAATGGAAATAGGACATTGATATGCTCCTACTGGGTGAACATGGGGGTTGTTGTGAGTTGGAAGTAGGTGTGTATGTTTATGCCAATACCGAGATATACATACAGTATATAATATAATATATAGCGCTTATAAGGTTTAGATACCTACGCCGGTGTAGGGGCTTCATTTGTTTGCCGAGAATTTTCCTGCGCCGCAGGAAATACAGATGAGCTCCACGATTGACATAAATTCACTGAAAACCTGCACTAGCATACGGTTATATTAAATGTACCACACTTTTCATGTTGCCTACTTTTGGCCAGCTGATAGCATAACCACCAATCATGCAACATTACGGACTAAACGTTCTAGTCCTGTTGCTGCCGGATTATCTAGGACAATACGGGTCAGATTATGATCCTACATCTGTACAGTATGCAGGGTAGAAGATGCTGATTACACTACATTACCATGTAGTGCTGTGGATATCCAAAATGGCCTGAAACCCTCTATACAGCACTCTGCTTTCATTCCCATAGTAGTCAGGAGTTGATGCCTGTACGAATATCACAGTCCACGAAACATTAGGAGAAAGACATGGCAACTGCTTTGTATTCTGAACAGAGACACTCCATTCATTTTGTATTCCATACAGTATAGACAGGAACACGTGCAGACTCTACAAGCAGCCCGCCTAGCGCTGGTCTGAAATGCAGGGCTAAATAACTACTGCTGGTCTCCATCCTGCTGTTAATCCCTGAAGACCCCAGCTATTTGAAGCCTTTCTGGGCCAGGGACACATACAGACCAGTTTGTTTAGAACATGCGGGGAGAAAAACTCTTTAAAAATGTAGGCTAGTGCCCCCCCCCCCCCCCCCCCCATACCAATAGGACAGACCGCACCATGCTCTGACATCTCAACACAAAGCTGGGTATTACAACTCTTACTGGTAGCAGCTGCTTCCTCAGAGGCACACTTGTCTTGACGGTGAAAACATAAAAGCGAAGCTGAGGACTAGAGGGGGACAGACTCTGAAAGGGAATAGCAGCACCCTAATGCTGACTCTGTGTTTGGGAGTGCTGGTGGTTGTTGTGTGTACGGGGGAGTTGTGTATCTCTCTGGCTGCCTCTTTCTGTTTTGAACAGTCTGTCTGCTCTTGTTAATCATAGTGTGTACTGCTGATGTAAAATATGATACGTCCCTCAGGTCTTTCTATAGGAAAAGATGCTTCCAATATAGGTTATACCGCAGGGGCACAAACATGCCAACAGACTAAATTAACAAGGTTGACTCCTTTCATATTATGTTTTTGTGTGCATATTCAACCTCGCCTTAGGCAAGACATTACAAGATTCAGCCCCCCAGTCGGAGTCCTAATCCGGGCTAAAATAATCTGTGTCAGGATGTAATTCACATGGTATGTCTTTTGATGTGGATTAGCTAGCCAAATCCTTTTAGCCAATAGCTCAGTAGAACTTTTTGGTGACACGGCAGTTCACAACTCCACACCACTAACCCGTAGTAATGCTAATCTGTTTAAATCTGTGTTTTAGACTTTTAAACTACATACTATCTGCTAGGGAGACAAGTTTAACAACCTCACAAGGAAGTTAGTTCACACATGAGATCCTTGGGTGAAAAGATGTCCCAGAGACTTTGTTCAGGGTATGCTAAAGATGCTACTGCTAGGTGTTGGTTGTTTGTGTTGGGCTAATGCAGATGGGTGTGACTAACGGACTAGAGAGGGGAATAATACAAAGCAGGATCAATTAGTTAGCAAGCTAACTTTAATGAACAACCGGAAATAACTATTGATTTTCTGGTGCGTTAAGAAAGTTTAACTTAGATACATTGCCTTCGGAATGTATTCAGACCCCTTGACTTTTTCCACACTTTGGTAGGTTACAGCCGTAATCTAAAAATTATTTATTAAATTGTTTTATGTCATCAATCTACACACAATACTCCATAATGACCTACCAAAAAAACTGAAATGTAAGTATTCAAACCCTTTACTCAGTACTTAGTTGAAACACCTTTGGCAGCGATTACAGCCTCGAGTCTTCTTGGGTATGATGCTACAAGCTTGGCACACCTGTATTTGGGGAGTTTCTCCTATTCTTCTCTGCAGATCCTCTCAAGCTCTGTCAGGTTGGATGGGGAGCTTTTCTGCAGAGCTATTTTAAAGTCTCTCCAGAGATGTTCGATCGGGTTCAAGTCCGGGCTCTGGCTGGGTCACTCATGGACATTCAGAGACTTGTCCCGAAGTCAGTCCTGCGTTGTCTTGGCTGTGTGCTTAGGGTCCTTTGTCCTGGAAGGTGATCCTTCGCCCCAGTCTGCGGTCCTGAGCGCTCTGGAGCAGGTTTTCATCAAGGATCTTTCTGTACTTTGCTCCGTTCATCTTCGCCTTGATCCAGACTAGTCTCCCAGTCCCTGCCCCTGAAAAACATCCCCACAGCATGATGCTGCTACCACCATGCTTCACCGTAGCGATGGTGCCAGGTTTCCTCCAGACGTGACACTTGGCATTCAGGCCAAAGAGTTGAATCTTGGTTTCATCAGACCAGAGAATTGTTTCTCATGGTCAGAGTCTTTAGTTGCCTTTAGGCAAACTCCCAGCGGGCTGTCATATGCCTTTTACTGAGGAGTGGCTTCTGTCTGGCCATTCTACCATAAAGGCCTGATTGGTGGATTGCTTTAGAGATGGTTGTCCTTCTGGAAGGTTGTCCCATCTCCACAGAGGAACTCTGGAGCTCTGTCAGAGTGACCATTGGGTTCTTGGTCACCTCCCTGAGTTTGGCCGAACACTAGGAATTGTCTTGGTGGTTCCAAACTTCTTCCATTTAAGAATGATGGAGGCCACTGTGTTCTTGGGGACTTGCAATGTTGCATAAATGGTTTGGTACCCTTCCCCATATCAGTGCCTCAACACAATCCTATCTCTGAGCTCTTAGGACAATTCCTTCAACCTCATGGCATGGTTTTTGCTCTGACATGCAGTGTCAACTGTGGAACCTTATATAGACAGGTGTGTTTCTTTCTAAATCATGTCCAATCAATTGAATTTACCACAGATTGACTCCAATCAAGTTGTGGAAACATCTCAAGGATTATCTTTGGATACAGGATGTACCTGAGCTCAATTTCAAGTCTCATAGCAAAGGGTCTGAATACTTATGTTAATAGGGCATTTCTCTTATTTTTTTTAACAGGGTCGCCAAAATGTTGTTTTTAAAACTGTTTTTGCTTTGTCATTATGCGGTATTGTGTGTATAATGCTGAGGATTTTTATTTATTTAGAATAAGGCTGTAACGTAACAAAATGTGGAAAAAGTCATGGGATCTGAATACCTTCCAAAGGCACTGTATGTGTTTCTGGTTGTTGAGTCAATTAGAACTTGCCCATTTCAAGTTTCTCTTTCCCAAGATAAAGCAACAACAAAAAAATCTGAATATTTAGACAAGTTAGTTGTCTCACTAATTGATTCTGCTTTGTAGTACATCACTCAGGCATGACTGATATGCTAAACATAAAGAAAAGGGACATGTTAATACTACCAAAAACTTAAAAATCTAGTTTTAATATTCTCCACATTCAGTATAAGGTTTAGATTTGCATAGTTGAATTATGATAATGAGGTAGCTGTGGAAGAGGGAGGATTTTCAATGAACCATAATTTCTCACTAATGTTGATCTATTACTCCTTTAGTGATCATTTATTACATAAAACATAATTTAGCCCCAAAATACATGTCTCCTTCTGAAGTGACATTTAATATATATATATATATATTTTTTACATCTCTTTAAAATGCTCTATCATTGGTGAGTTAGTACGACGGGGATCATGTCACATAGTTCTTTCGCTTCTTATGTTGCACTGTAAGAGTCATTATAACATCAGGATCAGTGACACTTCAGAGGATTGCTAGCAGACACCCGCTATGCTTTACCCTTAATTCCTAAGCATTTGATCAAGTGCAGCCTGATCCCAAACGTAATGCATGTTTGTGTTAGAAGAGAGCTCCATTTGTGTAAAAACATCTACTCTGTCACAGTCCCTTGCCGCTGTGATACGTGAACATCATCCAGTGCCATCAAATAACTCGCAATAAGGAAGAAAAAAGAGCCTGAATCATTTAAATCCTCTGCTCAATATTCTTTATCCTTTAAGGTTCTTTATAATTTAATAAACAGGATTATAGTCGTCGGTTAGAGCGGAGCGAGGCTCGTTCCACATGTTCTGTTTCAGCCTGAACTCCACACACACAGTCTTATTAAGCCTTGTAAGATTACAGCCCTTAATCTTCAGGAACACATGTTGCGAAGAATAAAAGCAATTTTATTTGGGAAACCGGAGTCCAAGTTTAGCAGGAAATGAGCTTTCTCCATAATCTCATCTTTTTCTTTTCTAGTCCTGTTATATAACGCGGCTCCTGTTCTGTGTGTGTGTGTCCAAGAACGCATGAATGACAACGTGTGTGTGTTTGTTAGTGTATTGTCACAGACAATCACACACACACACTGTGGGATTTGTTGGCAAATACCTCAGGTTTTACATGCAAACCAGTCTTTGATTGAGCTGGATTTAAATCCACCTGTTTTGGAACAGACGGGCTTCAGATGAATGTATTCATTCTCCACCTCCCTTCTCCACCTCCCTTCTCCACCTCCCTTCTCCACCTCCCTTCTCCACTTCCCTTCTCCACCTCCCTTCTCCACTTCCCTTCTTCCTCCAACCCTTCCAAATACTGCACATTTCTGGCCCATGTTCACTGCACTTTGCGGAAAGAGCGCGCGGTGCAAAGATGACGATAAGCCAAAGCTTTAAATCCCAGACTTAGCTGTCTTATCGAGAGCTGCAGGAGCGAACAGAGCGCTTTAATGGGGGATGTGTGTGTCGTCTGGGATTTAACTGCAAATGCATTAAGATTCCTTCCCTACTGCGCTGGCACATTTTCCACCATCACATATTTCAGCTTAAAGCATTTTTTTTCCTACAGAATTACACTTTCAGCTCCTAATAAATGAGATTGACGACATGCCGTCGCTGTGATGTCACGGGTCATATTTCAGGGCAGAGAAACCCGTCAGTAGCAGATATACAGTAGATGTATTTATCCCTGTACTGCATTCATCTACTGTAGTTAGTGTCTTCTTCTTTGCGAGATGCCATATCAATGATTTCTATGGGAGGGGGGAAAAAAGCTGAAAGCAAAAACCACTCGACAAATCCATTTAGGGAGAATTTTTTGCCGTTAAAGTTTTGGCTGCAGTGTCAAGTAACGGAGAAATATATATTTGGTAGCGCAGTGGGGGGCGAGCAGCTGCAGAGTAAAGCTGCTCCAATAATTCCCTGACTGCCTGTTTGTTTACTTGACGGAAACGCTTCCTGACACACCCCTCCTCGCTCCAGATTGCGCCGAACACGTCAGATGGTAAATGATTTCAATTTAATCTCCTTCAAATTAGCTGTTTACACGGATCCCATTAAGACACAGCCACTTGATGTAGAGGGAAATAGAAGCCAGAGTGGAGCAACACATTAGGTCCTTCCACTTTATAAAGGCAGATGTATAATCTGTTTACCATCTATCAAAGAGGTTAAGGGTCAGAGGTCCATTTGAGAGGGTTTAAGAAAAGCAGAGGTATTAATGGACATCCATTACAATGATCTGATCATCCAGAGTGTCATTCAGAGAAAGCCTATCAAACTCATTGGCACAGTCAGTAAAGCAGTGGCAATACTTCACCTCACTCCTGATTGTAAATCATCATACCAAGTAATGCTACTGTGTCTTGGCAGTCAGTAGTAGGTAATCAGTCCACTTTGTCCAGTCCAATGAGTCAAACTGTAATTGAATGTGACAAACAGGGCACAGATGTAAAGGGTAGTACTGCGTGGCAGTACTGGCAGCCTCATACAATGGCAGCGCCCCAGGTTGGAGCTGGATGGCACGAGGAGCTCGGTCTCTGGCCTGGCACTGTCCCCCCAGGGTGTCACCCATGCCCCTGCCAGTATCCACGTCCTGTTATCTCTGCTCACACACTGCCCCCCCCCCCCCCTCCTCCTGTGATCACTCAGGTGCACACACATGGGCGTAATGAACTCCTACGTTGACTTTAACACTTCACTGGGCTCCTCGCTCAGACAAATGCCAAAACAAATCTTGTCATAATTAGCCGTAATCCAGCTCATTACCGTCTGCTTAATTATCCTATTAATAACCTCCGTTCCCTGTGAGAGCTTGTTTGCGGCGGCAGGCAAATGTTTGTTCCTAAATGAGCAAACACAGGAAGACAACAGCACTGTTCAAACACGAGGGCTTTGACAATGTAAAACAGGGCAGGATTAATACTCAATGTGGATGTGGCTTATCTCCCGCTCTCCGCTCCGACTGGCTCTGTTAGCTGTCCTGGGGCTCTGACAGACAGGTGATAGGCCAGGTCGGGCAGCCAGGTTTAGAATGGGAGAGCAGTAGTGCTCTTAGAGAGGATAAAGAGTAATTTCAGACCACGCTGTTAGAGGATGAAGAGTCATTTCAGACCACGCTGTTAGAGGATAAAGAGTCATTTCAGACCACGCTGTTAGAGGATAAAGAGTCATTACAGACCACGCTGTTAGAGGATAAAGAGTCATTTCAGACCACGCTGTTAGAGGATAAAGAGTCATTTCAGACCACGCTGTTAGAGGATAAAGAGTCATTTCAGACCACGCTGTTAGAGGATGAAGAGTCATTTCAGACCACGCTGTTAGAGAGGATAAAGAGTCATTTCAGACCACGCTGTTAGAGGATAAAGAGTCATTTCAGACCACGCTGTTAGAGGATAAAGAGTCATTTCAAACCACACTGTTAGAGGATAAAGAGTCATTTCAGACCACACTGTTAGAGGATAAAGAGTCATTTCAGACCACGCTGTTAGAGGATAAAGAGTCATTTCAGACCACGCTGTTAGAGGATAAAGAGTCATTTCAAACCACACTGTTAGAGGATAAAGAGTCATTTCAGACCACACTGTTAGAGGATAAAGAGTCATTTCAGACCACGCTGTTAGAGGATAAAGAGTCATTTCAGACCACGCTGTTAGAGGATAAAGAGTCATTTCAGACCACGCTGTTAGAGGATAAAGAGTCATTTCAGACCACGCTGTTAGAGGATAAAGAGTCATTTCAGACCACGCTGTTAGAGAGGATAAAGAGTCATTCCAGACCACGCTGTTAGAGGATAAAGAGTAATTTCAGACCACGCTGTTAGAGGATAAAGAGTCATTTCAGACCACATTGTTAGAGGATGGAGTCATTTCAGACTACGCTGTTAGAGAGGATAAAGAGTCATTTCAGACCCCGTTGTTAGAGGATAAAGAGTCATTTCAGACCACGCCGTTAGAGAGGATAAAGAGTCATTCCAGACCACGCTGTTAGAGGATAAAGAGTCATTTCAGACCACGCTGTTAGAGGATAAAGAGTCATTTCAGACCCCGCTGTTAGAGGATGAAGAGTCATTTCAGACCACGCTGTTAGAGGATAAAGAGTAATTTCAGACCACACTGTTAGAGGATGAAGAGTCATTTCAGACCACGCTGTTAGAGGATGAAGAGTCATTTCAGTGTTATGCCTCTTGACCTTTCTGTCCCTTTATTCTGATTGTTCCAGATGAGGGTGATTGATATGGCTAGGGGTTTTTTCAACTGGACTGGGTTAATTAATGGCTGTTTTCATTTGTTTGTTCAGGATCTAGATAAATTAAAATGTATTGAAGATTTATCGAGGAGAAATTAGAATGACATGATTACAGTGGCAAGGAAAAGTATGTGAACCCTTTGGAATGATCTGGATTTCTGCATAAATTGGTCATCAAATTAGATCTGACCCTCATCTAAGTCACAACAATAGACACACAGTGTGCTTAAACTAATAACACACAAACAATTATACGTTTTCATGTCTTTATTGAACACAATGTGTAAACATTCACAGTGCAGGGTGGGAAAAGTATGTGAACCCTTGGATTTAATAACTGGTTGACCCTCCTTTGGAAGCAATAACCTCAACCAAATGTTTTCTGTAGTTGCGGCTCAGACCTGCACAACGGTCAGGAGGAATTTTTGAACATTCCTCTTTACAAAACTGTTTCAGTTCAGACATATTCTTGTGGTGTCTGGTATGAACTGCTCTCTTGAGGTCATGCCACTGCATCTCAATCAGGTTGAGGTCAGGACTCTGACTGGGCCAGACCAGAAGGTGTATTTTCTTCTGTTGAAGCCATTCTGATTTACTTCTGTGTTTTGGGTCGTTGTCCTGTTGCATCACCCAACTTCTGTTGACCTTCAATTGGCAGACAGATAGCCTTACATTCTCCTGTAAAAAGTCTGGATAAACTTGGGAATTCATTTTTCCGTCGATGATAGCAAACTGTCCAGGCCCTGAGGCAGCAAAGCAGACCCAAACCATAATGCTCCCTCCACCATACTTCACAGTTGGGATGAGGTTTTCATGTTGGTGTGCTGTGCCTTTTTTTCTCCACACATAGTGTTGTGTGTTCCTTTGCAAACAACTCCACTTTAGTTTCATCTGTCCACAAAATATTTTGCCAGTAGCGCTGTGGAACATCCAGGTGCTCTTTTGCGAACTTCAGACAGCAGTGGCTTCTTCCGTGGTGTTCTCCCATGAACACCATTCTTGTTTAGTGTTTTACGTATCTTAGACTTGTCAACAGAGATGTTAGCATGTTCCAGAGATTTCTGGAAGTCTTTAGCTGACACTCTAGGATTCTTCTTAACCTCATTGAGCATTCTGCGCTGTGCTCTGGCAGTCATCTTTGCAGGATGGCCACTCCTAGGGAGAGTAGCAACGGTGCTGAACTTTCTCCATTTACAGACATTTTGTCTTACTGTGGACTGATGAGCATCAAGGCTTTTAGAGATACTTTGTAACCATTTCCAGTTTTATGCAAGTCAACAATTCTTAATCTTAGGTCTTCTGAGATCTATTTTGTTTGAGGCATGGATCACATCAGGCAATGCTTCTTGTGAGTAGCAAACTCAAATTTTGTGAGTGTTTTGTATAGGGCAGGGCAACTCTAACCAACATCTCCAATCTCATCTCATTGATTGGACTCCATGTTAGCTGACTCCTGACTTCAATTAGCTTTTGGAGAAGTCATTAGTCTAGGGGTTCATATATGTTTTCCAACCTACACTGTGAATTTTTTTATTATGTATTCAATAGACAATTTGTGTGTTATTAGTTTAAGCACACCATGTGTGTCTATTGTTGTGACTTAGATGATGGTCAGATCAAATTTTATGACCAATTTATGCAGAAATCCAGGTAATTCATAAAGTGTTCACATACTTTTTCTTGTCACAATAGAATTAAAATCAAATTTTTTGCATGTTAGGTAAACCATTCCATTAGTATGTGTTAGTGGACTAGTGTTAGCTTTTATTAGCATGTATGTAACACGGAACCCAAACCGGCTGCGCGCCATCGTGCATAAATGTATTTTGTCCCCCCACACCAAACGCGATCACGACACACAGGTTAAAATATCAAAACAAACCCTGAACCAATTACATTAATTTGGGGACAGGTCGAAAAGCATTACACCTTTATGGCAATTTAGCTAGCTAGCTTGCACTTGCTAGGTAATTTGTCCTATTTAGCTAGCTTGCTGTTGCTAGCTAATTTGTCCTGGGATATAAACATTGAGTTGTTATTTTACCTGAAATGAACAAGGTCCTCTACTCTGACAATTCATCCACACATAAAATGGTCAGCCGAATCATTTCTAGTCATTTCTCCTCCTTCCAGGCTTTTTATTCTCTTGACTTTATATTGCGATTGGCAACTTTCATAAATTAGGTGCGCTACCGCCACCGACCTCGTTCGTCTTTCAGTCACCCACGTGGGTATAACCAATGAGGAGATGGTACGTGGGTACCTGCTTCTATAAACCAATGAGGAGATGGGAGAGGCAGGACTTACAGCATGATCTGCATCAGAAATAGAACTGACTTCTATTTTAGCCCTTGGCAACGCAGACGATCGTTTGGCGCGCGAGAGCAGTTGGTGCAATAATTGAATAAAACGATTTTGAAATGTATTTTGCAACGCTCGCGCACACAACACGAGCGGTGTAGTCAGCCTGTTACACTTACTTTATTTGGATAGTCTGGATGTTTCATCTCTAGATGCTCTACAGATGGTCATACTGTCAATAAACTGTCTGTTGATAACGCAACTGCTTGCTAAGGTTAGGGTTAGAATAAGGGTTAGGGTAAGGGCTTTAGAGCTAGGGTTAGAATAAGGGTTAGGGTTAGGGTTAGTAGATAGTTAGTTGAAATGTTACTGATAGTCTGTAGCACGTCTACAGATGGACTATCCAAATAAAGTGTTACCTTTGTTAGCCTATACTATCTGCTCTTCACAACCACTCAACATTACCTGACCTCTGTGAAGAGAGATCGATTCACTGGCATTAACATCCTCACCTGTCAATCATCTGTCAAACCCCTCCCCCTTACGACAAGCAAACCTGCCCTGTCCATTCTCACTCTATCCGTCTCAGCTAACTCCAATTAAATAAAGAGGTGAATTACTACCCCTGACACGTGGATCCAAACCCTTCCCTCACTCCATCACTTCTCTCTATCCTCATCAGCAGTCAGGTCCAAGGTCTATAGCCCAGGTCCAGACTCCCCAGAGGGCCTCTAAGAACCGACCAGCCAACAGCAGCAAGCTAGCCCTTCCTCTCTGCGAGTGGCTGGTGTGTACGAGCTGTATGAATAAAGCATGGGCCTTACAGCTCAGTGAAACCTCAGCCACTGTAAGCAGACACGGGGCTGAGGCAATCCAGACCACATCCTCATTCAGTCACCACGGCCGGTCCGACCTCTCCCATCTGGCAGTCAGCTCCTCAGCCTCTTATATAATGAATGACCCCTATCTGATGAACACACACAGAACCACACAGTATGCAAGCATGCGTGCACAGACACACATGTATGAATACACACACACCTACACATACAGTAAATACACACATACACATACACATACACGCGCACACACACACACACACACACACACACACACACACACACACACACACACACGCATGTAAATACAGTATGTATGCATGCATGCATTCACACGCTCTCCCTCTCGCTCTCTTTTACTTAATCCCTCCCTTGGTGTGAAATGGCAACATATTGAAAGGTGTTGAAGGTTCAGGGTTGGTGGGTTGCTGTTGGTGATTTCTATCGGAGGGGGAAAAGCTGAAAGCAAAAACCACTCGACAAATCCATTTAGGACTGAGACTGAGGACGACAGACAGTGTGAGTCTGAGGACGGCAGACAGTGTGAGACTGAGGACGGCAGACAGTGTGAGACCGAGGACGGCAGACAGTGTGAGACCGAGGACGGCAGACAGTGTGAGACCGAGGACGGCAGACAGTGTGAGACTGAGGACGGCAGACAGTGTGAGACTGAGGACGACAGACAGTGTGAGACTGAGGACGACAGACAGTGTGAGACCGAGGACGGCAGACAGTGTGAGACCGAGGACGGCAGACAGACAGTGTGAGACCGAGGACGGCAGACAGACAGTGTGAGACTGAGGACGGCAGACAGACAGTGTGAGACTGAGGACGGCAGACAGACAGTGTGAGACTGAGGACGGCAGACAGACAGTGTGAGACTGAGGACGGCAGACAGACAGTGTGAGACTGAGGACGGCAGACAGTGTGAGACTGAGGACGGCAGACAGTGTGAGACTGAGGACGGCAGACAGTGTGAGACTGAGGACGGCAGACCGTGTGAGACTGAGGACGGCAGACCGTGTGAGACTGAGGACGACAGACACAGTGTGAGACCGAGGACGACAGACGGTGTGAGACCGGGGACGACAGACAGTGTGAGACCGGGGACGACAGACAGTGTGAGACCGAGGACGACAGACAGTGTGAGACCGAGGACGACAGACAGTGTGAGACCGAGGACGACAGACAGTGTGAGACCGAGGACGACAGACAGTGTGAGACCGAGGACGATAGACAGTGTGAGACCGAGGACGACAGACAGTGTGAGAAACAGAGTTCAAGACAAGAAACAGAAGGAGAAATCTAGGATCAATAGATGTTCCTTGCTAGTAAAAACCGGCAGACATATTGAAATCTAGAAGAAAGGTAAATAATTGATGGCATCTCTTTTTCACTTTGCTTCAGATGTTTCATGGCTCCTCCAGATGGGATTACTAGTAAAGGGGGTTAGATCTTGGAAAAGTATCAATGATTCATACAAATATCATGAGCGCTGCTTGCTTACAAAAGGAGTAAGTCATGTGTGTGTGTGTGTGTGTGTGTGTGTTGATGGATAACTAAAAGGACAGGCTAGACCCAGAAGATAAAGGAGTACAACACCACACAACAACAAGAACAGAGGTTAAAAAGAGGATAAACAAAGAGAGAGAGAGAGACAGTAAAGCCATGACAGAGACAAAGTGCATTACCATATCTGACAGATCCTGTATGACTAGTGTTTCAGCCAGCTGCATGGAGGAACAGAAGCAAGACAGAGAGAGAAGAGGGAGAGAAGGATAGAGAGAGAGATGGAGAGGGGCTGGTGGCAAGGGGGGGGGGGGGGGGGGGGGGGGGGGGGCGGAACAGGCCAGATAGCACCATTGAAGTGTATCAGACTGGCAGGGCTTGGTGAGCTGCAGTGTGTCCACAGGGACTACCTATCGTCACACGATGCCAACCCTGCTGCCTCAGGTGTATTGCCTCTTCCTGTTTGAAGGAGCTGACTGGATTTAGTGAGTGGCTAGCCGCGGGAAAGGCTAGCTAGTGAAGAACCTTGACTGTGGCCAGCCCTTTCAGAAGGCTATAAATGTAGTGAGGGAGATCTGGAGATGATGGGATCTGTTGGGGATACTACAGAGGGCAGATGGGAGATGTCTATGCTTAAACACACATACACACACACACACACACACACGTTTACGGACGCACACACACTTAGCCAGCCAAACTGACTATCGTCACTTTAGATTCCGAGGTGTTAAAATACAGCCCATTTAAGAGGGGGCAGTCTAAGTCGTTACGGCTGAAGCTCTGACAATTAGTCATCATAATATTGCTTCGACATCGGCGACAGTAATACATGCAGTTATGTATGTGAGCATCCAAGCGGCGCTAACATCCCACAGCGTTCCTGAGCCACACCGGCGAGCACAATAACCAATAGACTGGAGCCTTTCTCCGTAATGAGAGAACATGAGCTGCATAAAACCAGGATGACAGCAGGAGAGGTGAATGACAACACCAGCAGGATGACAGCAGGAGAGGTGAATGACAACACCAACAGGATGACAGCAAGAGAGCTGAATGACAACACCAGCAGGATGACAGCAGGAGAGGTGAATGACAACACCTGCAGGATGACAGCAGGAGAGGTGGATGACAACACCAGCAGGATGACAGCAGGACAGCTGAATGACAATACCAGCAGGATGACAGCAGGAGAGGTGAATGACAACACCAGCAGGATGACAGCAGGAGAGGTGGATGACAACACCAGCAGGATGACAGCACACAGGGAAGGGTTAGCGGTTAGAGACCTAGCGCCCGCCGTGTTAACCGTCTCCCCAGTGGAAGCAGACAAGCGTGACACGTTTAGGAGACTAGCGTGACACGTTTAGGAGACTAGCGTGACACGTTTAGGAGACTAGCGTGACACGTTTTGGAGACAAGCGTGACACGTTTAGGAGACTAGCGTGACACGTTTAGGAGACTAGCGTGACACGTTTAAGAGACTAGCGTGACACGTTTAGGAGACTAGCGTGACACGTTTAGGAGACTAGCGTGACACGTTTAGGAGACTAGCGTGACACGTTTAGGAGACTAGCGTGACACGTTTAGGAGACTAGCATGACACGTTTAGGAGACTAGCGTGATTTATTCAGTCACCGTCGGACGTCATCGTTGAAAAAGCCTCTCTGTCGCCCGGGAAGTGGATGGTTCTCTGTCTCCCGGGAAGTGGATGGTTCTCTGTCTCCCGGGAAGTGGATGGTTCTCTCTCCCGGGAAGTGGATGGTTCTCTGTCTCCCGGGAAGTGGATGGTTCTCTCTCCCGGGAAGTGGATGGTTCTCTCTCCCGGGAAGTGGATGGTTCTCTGTCTCCCGGGAAGTGGATGGTTCTCTCTCCCGGGAAGTGGATGGTTCTCTCTCCCGGGAAGTGGATGGTTCTCTCTCCCGGGAAGTGGATGGTTCTCTGTCTCCCGGGAAGTGGATGGTTCTCTGTCTCCCGGGAAGTGGATGGTTCTCTGTCTCCCGGGAAGTGGATGGTTCTCTGAGTAAACACGTTTTATACCGCCGCCGACACTGACAGAATATTCTATTCATATTTAGTTAACATCTGTTTCATAACTCTGAACCAGGTGAGTAGATATAGAAAAACAAGAGAGGAGGATTTTGAGAAACTCTGGGCTTTAACTTTTCAACCCAACCCGGGAACATGTTTCTGTGGGGAACAATGTTTCTGTGGGGAACAATGTTTCCGTGGGGAACAATGTTTCCGTGGGGAACAATGTTTCCGTGGGGAACAATGTTTCCGTGGGGAACAATGTTTCCGTGGGGAACAATGTTTCCGTGGGGAACAATGTTTCCGTGGGGAACAATGTTTCCGTGGGGAACAATGTTTCCGTGGGGAACAATGTTTCTGTGGTTAATAAAAAGACAAACATCTCTCTTTGTCTATGACATCATGGACCGGGCCTTGAATCTGTCTGCTCCTGTACAATGACATCACTCCCCTCCCTCTCTTTTGTCCCTCCCATTCTCCTCCTCCCCTGTCAAATAAGCTGCCAACCCACAATGCATGGCGGCTGGCAGGCAGGAAGCAGATGGCTTGCTGGCCCTCGCGGATGGCAGGGGACCAAGGGTGGCACCGGTGGTTGTTTTTGATGAGCTATGCACATACGAAACCAGCACATCTGGTGCTACCATGTGGGACCCTCAATTTGGCCAAGGCCCATCAAGTCAGAATCCCCAACACACACACACACACACACACACACACACTATGAATGATGCCTGATGGGAGGTGGGGCCGAGCCGCTACACATACATACACACACACACAGGTCGGCCCCCCTCGTCACTGACTTTGATTAAAAATCCCCCCCCCCAAATAATGAATAAATAATGAATATGCAGCAGTATTAAGCCAGCCTTGGAGAGGAGCTGATTTGTCAATTGTCCGTATTTCATCACCAAGATCCAGCAACACCTCCAGGGTGCTATAATGGAAAACAGAAGAAAAAAGGCCTCCTCATCATTCGATTGCTCCGTTATCTTAATCATTAAGCTCTTCGGTGCTTAATGAATGCCTCGACGAGGGTTTGGGAGAGAATTAGGACGTGATTGGTTGGCGGAGGTGTGAGTGAGTGATCTGAATGCTAAGTCAGAGGTATTCTAGAGAGACGAGTGATTCACACGCGGCGCTCAGCGACTCGCCATCCATTAGATTGTTTTAATTAAGCTTAATTAGAGATGCAATTACAATGATGGGCTTGATAACCGGTATTAAATCATTCATCCATAAATGTTATGTTAAAATGGAAGGAGAAGAAAAACTAATGAGGACGAGAAAGAAGAGGGGATGAGGGGGATGACGGGGGGGTGGAGGACTGTTGGCAAACGGCCAGCAATTAGTTGGATGTGCTCGATTGCAGAGCCTCCGGTGTGATGACTCATGTTGACAGGTGTTGAAGGAGAGTTATGTGTGTCGGGGGAACCAGGTAAACACACAAACACACACACACTCTCATCCCATCCCCAGCTCACAGATAAATCCTGTGTGTTTATTACCCACGGTCAGCAGGTCAGGGGGTCAGCAGGTCAGGGGGTCAGCAGGTCAGATGAAACTGGACATGGTTCTTTTTCATTGCCCTCTCCTATGTTTGACGCTGACAGGATGACTAGGTCATTTTGAAATGCCTTGTAAATGTGTCAGCTGTATTAAAGACACACTCCAGAATCTTAAGCACAACAAATGTGTAGCATTTAATAATATTTAATTGGAACTGCACAGGAAATAACATTTCCAACGAGTTAGATGACGTAGTACACAATTTGAAAAAAAAACAGCAACAACTTTTGGCACCACATTCAGAACTACTGGCTGAAATGATGGAGGGGGAGAGGGAGGGAGGGAGGGAGAGGGAGCATGAGATATATAGAGAGAGAGGGAGGGAGGGAGGGAGAGGGAGCATGAGATATATAGAGAGAGAGGGAGGGAGGGAGGGAGAGGGAGCATGAGATATATAGAGAGAGAGGGAGGGAGGGAGGGAGAGGGAGCATGAGATATATAGAGAGAGAGGGAGGGAGGGAGGGAGAGGGAGCATGAGATATATAGAGAGAGAGGGAGGGAGGGAGGGAGAGGGAGCATGAGATATATAGAGAGAGAGGGAGGGAGGGAGGGAGAGGGAGCATGAGATATATAGAGAGAGAGGGAGGGAGGGAGGGAGAGGGAGCATGAGATATATAGAGAGAGAGGGAGGGAGGGAGGGAGAGGGAGCATGAGATATATAGAGAGAGAGGGAGGGAGGGAGGGAGAGGGAGCATGAGATATATAGAGAGAGAGGGAGGGAGGGAGGGAGAGGGAGCATGAGATATATAGAGAGAGAGGGAGGGAGGGAGGGGGAGAGGGAGCATGAGATATATAGAGAGAGAGCAAGAGATGGAGGGAGGGAGAGTAGCTCAGAAGGCTGACTCAGACAGGCTCTAGAACAGGCACAGCTAGGCCCCTCATCTATCTGGCTTAATGATGCCCTCTCACCATGGCATCAGCCAGTCATCACCATGATTTATGTATGTGTGGCAAGGCTGGGCACAGGGTGGGGGGCATGGCAGTTCAGCCAACCCAAACTGCTCTGAGGTGCCCTGGTCTAGGCCAGGTCTGGTGTGGCTGCCAGCTTCCCTGATGCCCTGGTACCCTGGCACCTCCATCAGGGCCCTTCTGCCAGGCAGTCTGCTGCAGCAGGGGAGGATTGGGTGCACGCTGTGTGCGAGGTCCAAGATTGAATCAATTATTGGACCTAGACTGTGTTGACTACCTCCTGTGATGTCATAATTCAGCCATCACTTTGTTGCAGTTTGAATTCACTTTAAACAATTGAATGTGTCATGACAATACTAGTTTACAGCATAACCAATGAATACATCCTTTCAGTAAGAGTGTGCAATCACATGAACCCCTATTCAGCATTGTTTTGAAACTACTACAATGGAAGAACGCTGCACCCCCATTGTCACTGGGCTTACATCACAGACCAACCACTATCCATCTCTTCACACCGATGACAGACTTCCCTACTCTCTGCCGTTCTCTTCCATCCACGAGTCAGACCGGAGTAATGGCCAGTCGTTCCAGTGGAATTCTGGGTAAAAGACATCTGAGTGTACATGCGCGCACACACACACACACACACTTTTGTTTACACTGCTGCTACTGTCTGTTTATTATCTATGCATAGTCACTTTACCCCGACCTACATGTACAGTACATATTACCTCAATGACCTCAACTACCCTGTACCCCCGCACATTGACTGGAACCCGTACCCCCTTTTATTAGCCTCGTTATTGTTCATTTATTGTTACTTTTTTTACTTTAGTTTATTTAGTAAATATTTTCTTAAAACTACCTTGTTGGTTAAGGGCTTGTAAGTAAGCATTTCACTGTAATGTCTACGCCTGTTGTATATACAAAAATACAATTTTATTTGACACACACACACACACACACACACACACACACACAGGGCCTGGATATGAAAGCGACCCCTCAGAGCAATAGCAGCATGGGGTTTCTTCTCCTTCACTAATGAGCTGAGCTATCAATGCTGTAATTAGTTCATCCATAACACTAAGCACTCAATTACTCTCCACCAGAGAAAAACCTCACAAAGTAGATGAAATGCCACTGCACCATCCTCTCTCTCCCTCTCCCTCTCCCACTCTCTCTCCCACTCCATCTCATTCGTCCTCCCTCCCTCCCTCCCTCCCTCCCTCCCTCCCTCCCTCCCTCCCTCCCTCCCTCCCTCCCTCCCTCCCTCCCTCCCTCCCTCCCTCCCTCCCTCCCTCCCTCCCTCCCTCCCTCCCTCTCCCACTCGCACTCCCACTCCATCTCACTCGTTCTCCCTCCCTCCCTCTCTCCCTCTCCTCTATCTTGTCCCTCTGCCTCAGAGCAGGGAGACACAAAATTACTTTCCCTCCCAGCATACACATTGATCTTCCCTTTCTCTCACTTTCTCATTTTTAACTTTCAGTTTTATGCCCAGAGAAACAGCCAATTGAGTGAAATGTGGAGAGGAGGAGATTTGCCTGTGCCAGACTAGTTTACAGGGAGACACCGGCTGACTAGATGATCAAACCACATGAATTATGTAAAAGTGACTGGCTATTGATCTCACCACATTTTTCTGTTGTGTTTGTTTCAGTTTTGACAGGAACTTTTCTCAGAGCTGCTACAAACTCAGATGACTATAGCTGTTATTCAGTGGTTTTCTGTAGGAGCTTCTTCAACCGTCACAGTTATGTGATTGTATAACTTGTATAGAAAGGGAGGAGATTTGAACGGTTGAAATGTCTGGAAAAGGGGAGGTTGCATTTGAACTGATGGGAGTACGGGGTTGGGTGACTGATTTAGATGGTATGACTTTTAGGGGAATTTCCCATTTCCTTATGCCCTTCATTTAGTGCAGGTTGATCAGTATCATGTATCAGTTCCCAAGGTCAACTGGGGTCATTTCAGATGGAATTGACCCCAGCCCCAGTCAGTTACATTCATGAAGTCTCAACTGCATAATGCTTCCTTAGCAAAAAATATCAGGCCTGTACCACAGGATCCTGCTGTTGAGAAGGTTCCCTAAACCTATGCAAATGTGGCGCAGGTGGAATGGCCATCTCATTTGCAAACCTGACACAAACTACACCCCCCCCCCCCCCCCCCCCACCCCCCAGTCAGCCAACCAACCTCAACCACCCTGTTTGCAGACATGTAAATTCAAATCCCATGTTGGCCTGCACTATGTCAACTAATCTGCAGAGCTCCTTTCCCCCATGTTCAAATATTAATGCATGTGGCCGCGTTGTAACAACCATCAACAATGATTTATGCCCTGCGATGAGAACAGGAAGTAGGGGAGGTAATACGGTTGGGGTTGTAACCAATCAGGGATCCTCAATAGGCTCTCATCTGGGGTAATCGTCCAGGCAGTTAGCTAGGCTGAAAGAGAGTCAGGTGACAACCACTGGTTAATAAACATTAACCCACCCCAGCTCCATGGAATTTCTGTTAACACACAAGCAGTGCACAGTGCACATACACGGGACCTCACATACAGAAATCCCCTATACGCACACACACAGACACACCAGAGCATAGGGACCTAATTGTTTGACAACCACTGTGTCCCTCACCTGGTGACTTGCTAGCATTTGAGAACCAGAGGACATGATGGATTTTCAGTTTAATTTACAGACCAGAGAAAGAAGGATGGATGGATGGATGGAGTGACAGAGGGATGGATGGATGGAGTGACAGAGGGATGGATGGATGGATGGATGGATGGATGGATGGATGGATGGAGTGACAGAGGGATGGAGGGATGGATGGATGGATGGATGGATGGATGGAGTGACAGAGGGATGGATGGATGGAGTGACAGAGGGATGGGTGGATGGATGGAGTGACAGAGGGATGGATGGATGGAGTGACAGAGGGATGGAGGGATGGATGGAGTGACAGAGGGATGGAGGGATGGATGGATGGATGGATGGATGGATGGATGGATGGATGGAGTGACAGAGGGATGGGTGGATGGATGGAGTGACAGAGGGATGGATGGATGGAGTGACAGAGGGATGGGTGGATGGATGGAGTGACAGAGGGATGGATGGATGGAGTGACAGAGGGATGGGTGGATGGATGGAGTGACAGAGGGATGGATGGATGGAGTGACAGAGGGATGGGTGGATGGATGGAGTGACAGAAGGATGGAGGGATGGAGTGACAGAGGGATGGAGGGATGGATGGATGGATGGAGTGACAGAGGGATGGAGGGATGGATGGATGGAGTGACGGAGGGATGGATGGAGTGACGGAGGGATGGATGGATGGAGTGAGGGAGTGACAGAGGGATGGATGGAGTGACAGAGGGATGGAGTGAGGGAGGAAGAAGAGGGGAGGATTCAGTGTGGAGCCCAAGATGTCAGGACAGGAGGAAGAGGGGAGGAGCCAGTGTGGAGCCAAAGATGTCAGGACAGGAGGACGAGGGGAGGAGCCAGTGTGGAGCCCAAGATGTCAGGACAGGAGGAAGAGGGGAGGAGCCAGTGTGGAGCCCAAGATGTCAGGACAGGAGGAAGAGGGGAGGAGCCAGTGTGGAGCCCAAGATGTCAGGACAGGAGGAAGAGGGGAGGAGCCAGTGTGGAGCCCAAGATGTCAGGACAGGAGGAAGAGGGGAGGAGCCAGTGTGGAGCCCAAGATGTCAGGACAGTAATTAGTGTTTCTGAAACCTGAGTAGTTATTTAAAAATCAATGCCTTGTCATTACCTATGGATTACCCATGGCCAGCGAACATATTGATTTGCTTATGTGCTGCTTATGAAGCGAGGCCCAAGTCATTTGATGCCAAACCGTATGGGGAGGAGGGGGGGGGGGAAGACGGGTGGAAGGGAGGATGGGTGGAGGGGGAAGAGGGGTGGAAGGGGCTGGAGGGGAGATTTCTGATAATAGCTTTCAGCTATTAATACTGTATTACTCTGTGGGGTAGGCCACAAGGAGGGGCAGAGGTGTGTATGTCTCTTTATCCATTCACTGGAGTGGAAAGACACAAACAGGTCTACAATCTGCATAAAAGTCAACAGGAATTGGAGAAGCCAACAGAGGCAATGAAGGTGTTTTTCTATCATGGCTTCATGGGCCTTATTTATCGTGCATTTCTCATTAAATTCTGGCGTACATGGAGATTTAGGATATAGGATATAGGATTTGCGTGCGCAACAAATTATTAGGATTTGTCAAATTGTCGCACACAACATACGCATGTTTTCATTGACAATTCAGAGCCGTACAAGATTTGTGCACTCATTAATTAGCGTTAAAATCCTGCCTGAAAAACACCCTCCATTCACCTGTTATTGTAACAAACACACCCTCCATTCACCTGTTATTGTAACAAACACACACTCCATTTGCCTGTTATTGTAACAAACACACCCTCCATTCACCTGTTATTGTAACAAACACACCCTCCATTCACCTGGTATTGTAACAAACACACCCCCCATTCACCTGGTATTGTAACAAACACACCCTCCATTCGCCTGTTATTGTAACAAACACACACTCCATTCGCCTGTTATTGTAACAAACACACCCTCCATTCACCTGGTATTGTAACAAACACACCCTCCATTCGCCTGTTATTGTAACAAACACACCCTCCATTCACCTGTTATTGTAACAAACAAAAAAACTCCCTCATTTGGTGTTTTGGATGTTGGAACTAGGCCAGGACCCTTCCTAAAATAAAACGATGGCACATTTGATCACATTTCTGTAGAGGTGTGGGTAGAACGTTTTAATATTTTCTTGTGACTTTTTCAAACCAAAAAAATCCATATGCCGAGGGCCAAACACTGGCCGTGCCGTTCTGTAATATTGATTGTCCTTTACAACAACGCAAAAGGAAATGCTGCAGCCCACACTTCTATGCAAAAGACAAATTGTTGTTCAATATCTTGGTGTAGTCTCTGAAGTTAAATAGGATATGATGTCACGCTCCTATCGCACAGCATTATCGTAGCCTAACCATACTGTCATAGGTACCGGTCTATTTACTGGCTATTGAATGAAATGGTCTCGCTATTGAATGAAATGGTCATGCTATTGAATGAAATGGTCACACTATTGAATGAAATGGTCTCACTATTGAATGAAATGGTCACGCTATTGAATGAAATGGTCACGCTATTGAATGAAATGGTCGCGCTATTGAATGAAATGGTCTCGCTATTGAATGAAATGGTCGCGCTATTGAATGAAATGGTCGCGCTATTGAATGAAATGGTCGTGCTATTGAATGAAATGGTCGCGCTATTGAATGAAATGGTCGTGCTATTGAATGAAATGGTCACGCTATTGAATGAAATGGTCACGCTATTGAATGAAATGGTGGCGCTATTGAATGAAATGGTCTCGCTATTGAATGAAATGGTCGCGCTATTGAATGAAATGGTCGCGCTATTGAATGAAATGGTCGTGCTATTGAATGAAATGGTCGTGCTATTGAATGAAATGGTCTCGCTATTGAATGAAATGGTCTCGCTATTGAATGAAATGGTGGCACTATTGAATGAAATGGTCGCGCTATTGAATGAAATGGTCTTGCTATTCAATGAAATGGTCTCGCTATTGAATGAAATGGTTGATGAAATGGTGGCCTAATATTTGTTGTGAGGCAGGAATAAAGCGGTCAGAAAAGGAGAGACATATCTTATGATTTTACAATAAAAGTCAAAGAAACACATGAGACTAGATGCTGCTCTGTGATCTCCTGACCAACGGCATCTGTGTTATCATTAGGCCTAGACGTTTTAATGTTTTTATTAGCCTACCATTATATTAATCCATGTGCATCAAACACTTCCATTTCCCACAAAATAACAATATTTGTTTGCATTACAATTGACCTACCACTAGAAGTTGTGCATATGCACGGTCTGAGCTATACGCGGAGATATGCACATTTTCCTTTTTGGTGTGCATACACCTTTTGATAAATGAGGCCCCGTGTGTTTTTGAGCCCTGACTGTGGTTCGTATGGAGGCTCAGTGATCATTCAGATGGAACTGTTAGCAGGCATAGCCAGGTGTGCCAATATCGGTGACGACAGCACAGCTTCCAAACACTGCTGGACTAATCAGCATCCAGTATCCAAAATGACCTGTTTTATACATGCGTTTTGGGGTTTAAAAAACAGGGTCGGGTCAATTCTATTTCAATTTAGGTAGTACAGGGGATGATTTATAAACTGACTTAGTTCATCAATTGGAAATAATCCATTGGTTTTATACATGAAGGAATTCCACTTCCTGATGTTAGTTGAAAAGGAATTGACCCCGACCCTCCAGCACACTATTGATCCTGAGATAGAATTCCCTCCCAGTTTCATTTTCTCTACAATCAACCAGTCAGTGGAAATCAAAGCACTGAAGAATACAGTACAGCCACAGTGTAGCGCTTGTCTTTGAGGTTCTCTGTTGATCTAATCCTAGGAGAGGATGTGTCTGCACTTAACAGCCTGCGCCTCGGATCGGAACGAGACCCAATTATTTCACAGAATCCCTTCTAAATATTCATCATCTCTTTTGTTACGCAAACTGTCTGTAGTTTTCCAGTGTTGACTCATTTACTGCAGTACGCTTTAATCCTTCTCTTGTGGCAGGGTTTTATAAGCCCAGGGAAAACAGAGAGAGAAAAGGGACAAGTACTTCAAAAGCACAAGTCATTAGCTCCACCAAATCACTCTGAATGATGTCTAGGTTTTGCGGACTTGAAAATTAGGATGTTGGTGTATTGCAATGAAAGAGTGAAGTCTTGGTGTACAGTAGTATTAGTGTACAGTAGTATTTGTGTACAGTAGCCGGTGCTGACTCATTGTCTTATTGACATAGTAGTTAGTACACCTTGATATGATATACATTATTACTGATGACGAACACACACACACACACACACACACACACACACACACACACACACACACACACACACACCATGAGAGATTCACACAGAGCAAATTCATTATCCGAAAGAAACAGCTTATTGAAAGACAGAGAGAGAAATACAGAGAGAAAGAAAGATTGAGCGAGAAAGGGGTAGTAGTAGTAGTAGGTGCAGGGGTTGGGATGAGTGAAACAAAGACATTACTAAAATGAGTGGTGGTGGAGGTTGTGGATATAGAGAGAGGGATGAGAGGGGGTATCTTTGGAAGAGAGGGAAGGGAGGGAAGAGGGGATATCTTTGGAAGAGAAGGAAGAGAAGGGGTATCTTTGGAAGAGAGGGTATCTTTGGAAGAGAGGGGTGCCCTCTTTGGAGGGGAGGGGATATCTTTGGGAGAGAAGGAAGGGATCTTTGGAGGAGAGGGAAGAGAGGGGGTATCTTTGGAAGAGAAGGGAAGAGAGGGGGTACCTTTGGAAGAGAAGGAAGAGAGGGGGTACCTTTGGAAGAGAAGGAAGAGAGGGGGTATCTTTGGAAGAGAAGGGAAGAGAGGGGGTACCTTTGGAAGAGAAGGGAAGAGAGGGGGTACCTTTGGAAGAGAAGGAAGAGAGGGGGTATCTTTGGAAGAGAAGGAAGAGAGGGGGTACCTTTGGAAGAGAAGGAAGAGAGGGGGTATCTTTGGAGGAGAGGGAACTAAACAGACAGATAAAAGGAAGTCCTCTAAGCTGTTGTAATCAGCCGGTGTACAGACAAGGCCCAAGTGGTTTTTCAACATAAGCCCCAGTGGAGACTAAGGGTCCTGGGGAGGTCCATGTTACCATCTCCCATAGGAGGCCCTGCCAAACGGCGGCACACATCAAAGGAGCTAACGGTTAGCCTCCCTGCCTCCTAACGTCAATGTCCCTGGGATTAGCATTAGCATAATTGAGGTTTATATACAGATGCTTAGTGGTGGCTTGATGGATCGCCCTCTCTCTCTCCACAACTAGGACAAGGTTGGCTAGGAGTGTGTTTTGCTTAACATGCAGCTAAAGAAGACCACCGTCACCACCCACGTGTGCTACACACACACACACACACACACACACACACACACACACACACACACACACACACACACACACACACACACACACACACACACACACACACACACACACACACACACACACACACACACACACACACACAGAGGGAGAGTAAGTAAATTAAAGTAGCCAGCCATGCATTAAAAACCACAGGGACAAGTTCTCACCCAGACAACTTCATTTGTCTTCTCCTTCCTGAGCAACAAATCCCCCTATAGCCAGCACTACTCCAAGTCACACTGAACAAATACATCCCTATTGGTATTTTGCTATGTGCCAAATTTATTGACAATTTTGTTCCCCCGAACCAAAGCGAAGAGGTCAAACCATGTACCACAGCCCTGGAAATAGAAATCAATAGTCCCTACAGGCAGAAAGGGGCAATGAGAGATCCCCATCCCCTTCCCCCTCACCTACCATCTCCTTCCCCTCACCTCCCATCTCCCCCCAGTTCTGACCCCAGTTGTGGATTCTACCCCACATGGGCCAGTATCAACACCTTGTAGTGTCCATGCCCCGATGAATTGACGCTGTTCTGAGGGTTGCAGGTTTTCCTACTTACAAAGCATGTAGAGGTCTGTAATTTTTATCATAGGTACAACTGTGAGAGACGGAATCTAAAACAAAAATCCAGAAAATTACATTGTATGATTTTAAGTAATTAATTTGCATTTTATTGCATGACATAAGTATTTGATACATCAGAAAAGCATAACTTAATATTTGGTACAGAAACCTTTGTTTGCAATTACAGAGATCATATGTTTCCTGTAGTTCTTGACCAGGTTTGCACACACTGCAGCAGGGATGTTGGCCCACTCCTCCATACAGACCTTCTCCAGATCCTTCAGGTTTTGGGGCTGTCGCTGGGCAATACGGACTTTCAGCTCCCTCCAAAGATTTTCTATTGGGTTCAGGTCTGGAGACTGGCTAGGCCACTCCAGGACCTTGAGATGCTTCTTACGGTGCCACTCCTTAGTTGCCCTGGCTGTGTGTTTCGGGTCGTTGCCATGCTGGAAGACCCAGCCACGACCCAGAGGGAAGGAGGTTGTTGGCCAAGATCTCGCGATACATGGCCCCATCCATCCTCCCCTCAATATGGTGCAGTCGTCCTGTCCCCTTTGCAGAAAAGCATCCCCAAAGTATGATATTTCCACCTCCATGCTTCAAGGTTGGGATGATGTTCTTGGGGTTGTACTCATCCTTCTTCTTCCTCCAAACACAGCGAGTGGAATTCTGACCAAAAAGCTCTATTTTTGTCTCATCAGACCACATGACCTTCTCCCATTCCTCCTCTGGATCATCCAGATGGTCATTGGCAAACTTCAGACGGGCCTGGACATGCGCTGGCTTGAGCAGGGGGACCTTGCGTGCCCTGTAGGATTTTAATCCATGACGGCGTAGTGTGTTATTAATGGTTGTCTTTGAGACTGTGGTCCCAGCTCTCTTCAGGTCATTGACCAGGTCCTGCCGTGTAGTTCTGGGCTGATCCCTCACCTTCCTCATGATCATTGATGCCCCATGAGGTGAGATCTTGCACGGAGCCCCAGATCGAGGGTGATTGACCGTCATCTTGAACTTCTTCCATTTTCTAATAATTGCGCCAAAAGTTGTTGCCTTCTCACCAAGCTGCTTGCCTATTGTCCTGTAGCCCATCCCAGCCTTGTGCAGGTCTACAATTTTATCCCTGATGTCCTTACACAGCTCTCTGGTCTTGGCCATTGTGGAGAGGTAGGATTCTGTTTGATTGAGTGTGTGAACAGGTGTATTTTATACGAGTTCAAACAGGTGCAGTTAACACAGGTAATGAGTGGAGAACAGGAGGGATTCTTAAAGAAAAACTAACAGGTCTGTGAGAGCCGGAATTCTTACTGGTTGGTAGGTGATCAAATACTTACGTCATGCAATAAAAAGCTAATTAAATATCATACATTGTGATTTTCTGGATTTTTGTTTTAGATTCCGTCTCTCACAGTTGAAGTGTATCTATGATAAAAATGACAGACCTCTACATGCTTTGTAAGTAGGAAAACCTGCAAAATCGGCAGTGTATCAAATACTTGTTCTCCCCACTGTGTGTATATATATATATATATATATATATATATATATATATATATATATATATATATATATATATATATATATATATATATATATATATATATATATATACACAGTGGGGCAAAAAAAGTATTTAGTCAGCCACCAATTGTGCAAGTTCTCCCACTTAAAAAGATGAGAGAGGCCTGTAATTTTCATCATAGGTACACTTCAACTATGACAGACAAAATGAGAAAAAAAATTACTGAAAATCACATTGTAGGATTTTTTATGAGTTTATTTGCAAATTATGGTGGAAAATAAGTATTTGGTCAATAACAAAAGTTTATCTCAATACTTTGTTATATACCATTTGTTGGCAATGACAGAGGTCAAACGTTTTCTGTAGGTCTTCACAAGGTTTTCACACACTGTTGCTGGTATTTTGGCCCATTCCTCCATGCAGATCTCCTCTAGAGCAGTGATGTTTTGGGGTTGTTGCTGGGCAACACGGACTTTCAACTTCCTCCAAAGATTTTCTATGGGGTTGAGATCTGGAGACTGGCTAGGCCACTCCAGGACCTTGAAATGCTTCTTACGAAGCCACTCCTTTGTTGCCCGGGCGGTGTGTTTGGGATCATTGTCATGCTGAAAGACCCAGCCACGTTTCATCTTCAATGCCCTTGCTGATGGAAGGAGGTTTTCACTCAAATCTCACGATACATGGCCTCATTCATTCTTTCCTTTACACGGATCAGTCGTCCTGGTCCCTTTGCAGAAAAACAGCCCCAAAGCATGATGTTTCTCCCTCCCCCATGCTTCACAGTAGGTATGGTGTTCTTTGTATGCAACTCAGCATTCTTTGTCCTCCAAACACGACGAGTTGCGTTTCTACCAAAAAGTTATATTTTGGTTTCATCGGACCATATGACATACTCCCAATCTTCTTCTGGATCATCCAAATGCTCTCTAGCAAACTTCAGACGGTCCTGGACATGTACTGGCTTAAGCAGGGGGACACGTCTGGCACTGCAGGATTTGAGTCCCTGGCGGCGTAGTGTGTTACTAATGGTAGGCTTTGTTACTTTGGTTCCAGCTCTCTGCAGGTCATTCACTAGGTCCCCCCGTGTGGTTGTGGGATTTTTGTTCACCGTTCTTGTGATCACTTTGACCCCACGGGGTGAGATCTTGCGTGGAGCCCCAGATCGAGGGAGATTATCAGTGGTCTTGTATGTCTTCCATTTCCTAATAATTGCTGCCACAGTTGATTTCTTCAAACCAAGCTGCTTACCTTTTGCAGATTCAGTCTTCCCAGCCTGGTGCAGGTCTACAATTTTGTTTCTGGTGTCCTTTAACAGCTCTTTGGTCTTGGCCATAGTGTAGTTTGGAGTGTGACTGTTTGAGGTTGTGGACAGGTTGTGTCTTTTATACTGATAACAAGTTCAAACAGGTGCCATTAATACAGGTAACGAGTGGAGGACAGAGGAGCCTCTCAAAGAAGAAGTTACAGGTCTGTGAGAGCCAGAAATCTTGCTTGTTTGTAGGTGACCAAATACTTATTTTCCACCACAATTTGCAAATACATTCATAAAAAAATCCTACAATGTGATTTTCTGGATTTTGTCTGTCATAGTTGAAGTGTACCTATGATGAAAATTACAGGCCTCTCTCATCTTTTTAAGTGGGAGAACTTGCACAATTGGTGGCTGACTAAATACTTTTTTGCCCCACTGTGTGTGTGTATATATATATATATATATCAAAAAAATAAAGGGAACACCTAAACAACACAATGTAACTCCAAGTCAATCACACTTCTGTGAAATCAAACTGTCCACTTAGGAAGCAACACTGATTGACAATAAATTTCACATGCTGTTGTGCAAATGGAATAGACAACAGGTGGAAATTATAGGCAATTAGCAAGACACCCCCAATAAAGGAGTGGTTCTGCAGGTGATAACCACAGACCACTTCTCAGTTCCTATGCTTTCTGGCTGATGTTTTAGTCACTTTTGAATGCTGGCGGTGCTTGCACTCTAGTGGTAGCATGACACGGAGTCTACAACCCACACAAGTGGCTCAGGTAGTGCAGCTCATCCAGGATGACACAACAATGCGAGCTGTGGCAAGAAGGTTTGCTGTGTCTGTCAGCGTAGTGTCCAGAGCATGGAGGAGCTACCAGGAGACAGGCCAGTACATCAGGTGACGTGGAGGAGGCCGTAGGAGGGCAACAACCCAGCAGCAGGACCGCTACCTCCACCTTTGTGCAAGGAGGAGCAGGAGGAGCACTGCCAGAGCCCTGCAAAATGATCTCCAGCAGGCCACAAATGTGCATGTGTCTGCTCAAATGGTCAGAAACAGACTCCATGAGGGTGGTATGAGGGCACGACGTCCACAGGTGGGGGTTGTGCTTACAGCCCAACACCGTGCAGGACGTTTGGCATTTGCCAGAGAACATCAAGATTGGCAAATTCGCCACTGGCGCCCTGTGCTCTTCACAGATGAAAGCAGGTTCACACTGAACACGTGACAGACGTGACAGAGTCTGGAGACGCCGTGGAGAACGTTCTGCTGCCTGCAACATCCTCCAGCATGACCGGTTGGCGGTGGGTCAGTCATGGTGTGGGGTGGCATTTCTTTGGGGTGCCGCACAGCCCTCCATGTGCTCACCAGAGGTAGCCTGATTGCCATTAGGTACCGAGATGAGATCCTCAGACCCCTTGTGAGACCATATGCTGGTGCGGTTGGACCTGGGTTCCTCCTAATGCAAGACAATGCTAGACCTCATGTGGCTGGAATGTGTCAGCAGTTCCTGCAAGAGGAAGGCATTGATGCTATGGACTGGCCTGCCCGTTCCCCAGACCTGAATCCAATTGAGCACATCTGGGACATCATGTCTCGCTCCATCCACCAACGCCACGTTGCACCACAGACTGTCCAGGAGTTGGCGGATGCTTTAGTCCAGGTCTGGGAGGAGATCCCTTAGGAGACCATCCGCCACCTCATCAGGAGCATGCCCAGGCGTTGTAGGGAGGTCATACAGGCACGTGGAGGCCACACACACTACTGAGCCTCATTTTGACTTGTTTAAGGACATTACATTAAAGTTGGATCAGCCTGTAGTGTGGTTTTTCACTTTAATTTTGAGTGTGACTCCAAATCCAGACCTCCATGGGTTGATACATTTGATTTCCATTGATCATTTTTGTGTGATTTTGTTGTCAGCACATTCAACTATGTAAAGAAAAAAGTATTTAATAAGAATATTTCATTCATTCAGATCTAGGATGTGTTATTTTAGTGTTCCCTTTATTTTTTTGAGCAGTGTATATTCTGGACTCTGACATTCCTCATTCTGACATTTCTTCATTTCTTTCTTTGTACTTTTTGGATTATGTGTGTATTGTTACTGTATTGCTGCACTGTTGGAGCTAGAAACACCAGCATTACTGCACTGTTGGAGATAGAAACACCAGCATTACTGCACTGTTGGAGATAGCAACACCAGCATTACTACACTGTTGGAGATAGCAACACCAGCATTACTACACTGTTGGAGATAGAAACACCAGCATTACTACACTGTTGGAGATAGAAACACCAGCATTACTGCACTGTTGGAGATAGAAACACCAGCATTACTACACTGTTGGAGCTAGAAACACCAGCATTACTACACTGTTGGAGCTAGAAACACCAGCATTACTACACTGTTGGAGCTAGAAACACCAGCATTACTACACTGTTGGAGATAGAAACACCAGCATTACTACACTGTTGGAGCTAGAAACACCAGCATTACTACACTGTTGGAGCTAGAAACACCAGCATTACTACACTGTTGGAGCTAGAAACACCAGCATTACAACACTGTTGGAGATAGAAACACCAGCATTACTACACTGTTGGAGATAGAAACACCAGCATTACTACACTGTTGGAGCTAGAAACACCAGCATTACTACACTGTTGGAGATAGAAACACCAGCATCACTACACTGTTGGAGCTAGAAACATCAGCATTACTACACTGTTGGAGCTAGAAACACCAGCATTACTACACTGTTGGAGCTAGAAACAGCAGCATTACTGCACTGTTGGAGATAGAAACACCAACATTACTGCACTGTTGGAGCTAGAAACACCAGCATTACCACACTGTTGGAGCTAGAAACACCAGCATTACCACACTGTTGGAGCTAGAAACACCAGCATTACTACAGTGTTGGAGCTAGAAACACCAGCATTACTGCACTGTTGGAGATAGAAACACCAGCATTACTACACTGTTGGAGCTAGAAACACCAGCATTACTGCACTGTTGGAGATAGAAACACCAGCATTACTGCACTGTTGGAGATAGAAACACCAGCATTACTGCACTGTTGGAGATAGAAACACCAGCATTACTAGACTGTTGGAGCTAGAAACACCAGCATTACTGCACTGTTGGAGATAGAAACACCAGCATTACTGCACTGTTGGAGATAGAAACACCAGCATTACTACACTGTTGGAGATAGAAACACCAGCATTACTACACTGTTGGAGATAGAAACACCAGCATTACTGCACTGTTGGAGATAGAAACACCAGCATTACTACACTGTTGGAGCTAGAAACACCAGCATTACTACACTGTTGGAGCTAGAAACACCAGCATTACTACACTGTTGGAGCTAGAAACACCAGCATTACTACACTGTTGGAGCTAGAAACACCAGCATTACTACACTGTTGGAGATAGAAACACCAGCATTACTACACTGTTGGAGCTAGAAACACCAGCATTACTACACTGTTGGAGATAGAAACACCAGCATTACTACACTGTTGGAGCTAGAAACACCAGCATTACTACACTGTTGGAGATAGAAACACCAGCATTACTACACTGTTGGAGATAGAAACACCAGCATTACTACACTGTTGGAGCTAGAAACACCAGCATTACTACACTGTTGGAGATAGAAACACCAGCATCACTACACTGTTGGAGCTAGAAACATCAGCATTACTACACTGTTGGAGCTAGAAACACCAGCATTACTACACTGTTGGAGCTAGAAACAGCAGCATTACTGCACTGTTGGAGATAGAAACACCAACATTACTGCACTGTTGGAGCTAGAAACACCAGCATTACCACACTGTTGGAGCTAGAAACACCAGCATTACCACACTGTTGGAGCTAGAAACACCAGCATTACTACACTGTTGGAGCTAGAAACACCAGCATTACTGCACTGTTTGAGCTAGAAACATCAGCATTACTACACTGTTGGAGCTAGAAACATCAGCATTACTACACTGTTGGAGCTAGAAACACCAGCATTACTACACTGTTGGAGCTAGAAACACCAGCATTACTACACTGTTGGAGCTAGAAACATCAGCATTACTACACTGTTGGAGCTAGAAACAGCAGCATTACTGCACTGTTGGAGATAGAAACACCAACATTACTGCACTGTTGGAGCTAGAAACACCAGCATTACCACACTGTTGGAGCTAGAAACACCAGCATTACCACACTGTTGGAGCTAGAAACACCAGCATTACTACACTGTTGGAGCTAGAAACACCAGCATTACTGCACTGTTTGAGCTAGAAACACCAGCATTTCTGCACTGTTGGAGCTAGAAACACCAGCATTACTACACTGTTGGAGCTAGAAACACCAGCATTACTACACTGTTGGAGCTAGAAACATCAGCATTACTACACTGTTGGAGCTAGAAACACCAGCATTACTACACTGTTGGAGCTAGAAACACCAGCATTACTACACTGTTGGAGCTAGAAACACCAGCATTACTACACTGTTGGAGCTAGAAACACCAGCATTACTACACTGTTGGAGCTAGAAACACCAGCATTACTACACTGTTGGAGCTAGAAACACCAGCATTACTACACTGTTGGAGCTAGAAACACCAACATTACCGCACTGTTGGAGCTAGAAACACCAGCATTACCACACTGTTGGAGCTAGAAACACCAGCATTACCACACTGTTGGAGCTAGAAACACCAGCATTACTACACTGTTGGAGCTAGAAACACCAGCATTACTGCACTGTTTGAGCTAGAAACACCAGCATTTCTGCACTGTTGGAGCTAGAAACACCAGCATTACTACACTGTTGGAGCTAGAAACACCAGCATTACTGCACTGTTGGAGATAGAAACACCAACATTACTGCACTGTTGGAGCTAGAAACACCAGCATTACCACACTGTTGGAGCTAGAAACACCAGCATTACCACACTGTTGGAGCTAGAAACACCAGCATTACTACAGTGTTGGAGCTAGAAACACCAGCATTACTGCACTGTTGGAGATAGAAACACCAGCATTACTACACTGTTGGAGCTAGAAACACCAGCATTACTGCACTGTTGGAGATAGAAACACCAGCATTACTGCACTGTTGGAGATAGAAACAGCAGCATTACTACACTGTTGGAGATAGAAACACCAGCATTACTACACTGTTGGAGAGAGAAACACCAGCATTACTGCACTGTTGGAGATAGAAACACCAGCATTACTACACTGTTGGAGCTAGAAACACCAGCATTACTACACTGTTGGAGCTAGAAACACCAGCATTACTACACTGTTGGAGCTAGAAACACCAGCATTACTACACTGTTGGAGATAGAAACACCAGCATTACTACACTGTTGGAGCTAGAAACACCAGCATTACTACACTGTTGGAGATAGAAACACCAGCATTACTACACTGTTGGAGCTAGAAACACCAGCATTACTACACTGTTGGAGATAGAAACACCAGCATTACTACACTGTTGGAGATAGAAACACCAGCATTACTACACTGTTGGAGCTAGAAACACCAGCATTACTACACTGTTGGAGATAGAAACACCAGCATCACTACACTGTTGGAGCTAGAAACATCAGCATTACTACACTGTTGGAGCTAGAAACACCAGCATTACTACACTGTTGGAGCTAGAAACAGCAGCATTACTGCACTGTTGGAGATAGAAACACCAACATTACTGCACTGTTGGAGCTAGAAACACCAGCATTACCACACTGTTGGAGCTAGAAACACCAGCATTACCACACTGTTGGAGCTAGAAACACCAGCATTACTACACTGTTGGAGCTAGAAACACCAGCATTACTGCACTGTTTGAGCTAGAAACATCAGCATTACTACACTGTTGGAGCTAGAAACATCAGCATTACTACACTGTTGGAGCTAGAAACACCAGCATTACTACACTGTTGGAGCTAGAAACACCAGCATTACTACACTGTTGGAGCTAGAAACATCAGCATTACTACACTGTTGGAGCTAGAAACAGTAGCATTACTGCACTGTTGGAGATAGAAACACCAACATTACTGCACTGTTGGAGCTAGAAACACCAGCATTACCACACTGTTGGAGCTAGAAACACCAGCATTACCACACTGTTGGAGCTAGAAACACCAGCATTACTACACTGTTGGAGCTAGAAACACCAGCATTACTGCACTGTTTGAGCTAGAAACACCAGCATTTCTGCACTGTTGGAGCTAGAAACACCAGCATTACTACACTGTTGGAGCTAGAAACACCAGCATTACTACACTGTTGGAGCTAGAAACATCAGCATTACTACACTGTTGGAGCTAGAAACACCAGCATTACTACACTGTTGGAGCTAGAAACACCAGCATTACTACACTTTTGGAGCTAGAAACACCAGCATTACTACACTGTTGGAGCTAGAAACACCAGCATTACTACACTGTTGGAGCTAGAAACACCAGCATTACTACACTGTTGGAGCTAGAAACACCAGCATTACTACACTGTTGGAGCTAGAAACACCAACATTACCGCACTGTTGGAGCTAGAAACACCAGCATCACTACACTGTTGGAGCTAGAAACACCAGCATTACCACACTGTTGGAGCTAGAAACACCAGCATTACTACACTGTTGGAGCTAGAAACACCAGCATTACTGCACTGTTTGAGCTAGAAACACCAGCATTTCTGCACTGTTGGAGCTAGAAACACCAGCATTACTGCACTGTTGGAGCTAGAAACACCAGCATTACTACACTGTTGGAGCTAGAAACACCAGCATTACTGCACTGTTGGAGCTAGAAACACCAGCATTACTGCACTGTTTGAGCTAGAAACACCAGCATTACTGCACTGTTGGAGCTAGAAACACCAGCATTACTGCACTGTTGGAGCTAGAAACACCAGCATTACTGCACTGTTGGAGCTAGAAACACCAGCATTACTACACTGTTGGAGACAGAAACACCAGCATTACTACACTGTTCGAGCTAGAAACACCAGCATTACTGTACTGTTCGAGCTAGAAACAAGCAATTATCTGCACCTGCGATAACATCTGTGAGCGTGACCAATAAACCTTGATTTGATTTTAGATCAATAACTGTCAACTTAATTACATGCTTAGTTCAACACTAAAGGAGACGACTCAGCCACAAAATATTTTTTGGAAGCTATAAAGAAAGTAATTTGAGCAACAACAAAAAATGTGAACTGGTGATTCATAACGTTTAAATGATTTTCTGACCGACGCATGCTACATTTGGGTTGGTTTGGGGTCCTGGAGACTAATGCCTCATGTCTTTAAACATTCGAACCAGAGACCAATGTGTATAGTGAATCATTACATCTCTACTTCCCCCCTTTAGCCTATGAAGGCCCACACTCACACTCCTGTCTGATCCATTAATAACAGACAGTCGCTCTGGTCTGCTCTGGTCTGGTCGCTCTAGTCTGGTCTGGTCTGGTCGCTCTAGTCTGCTCTGGTCTGGTCACTCTAGTCTGGTCTGGTCTGGTCGCTCTAGTCTGCTCTGGTCTGGTTGCTCTGGTCTGCTCTGGTCTGGTTGCTCTGGTCTGGTCGCTCTAGTCTGGTCTGCTCTGGTCTGGTCGCTCTAGTCTGGTCTGGTCTGGTCGCTCTAGTCTGGTCTGGTCGCTCTAGTCTGGTCTGGTCGCTCTAGTCTGGTCTGCTCTGGTCTGGTCGCTCTAGTCTGGTCTGCTCTGGTCTGGTCGCTCTGGTCTGGTCTTCTCTGGTCTGGTCGCTCTAGTCTGATCTGCACTGGTCTGGTCGCTCTAGTCTGGTCTTCTCTAGTCTGGTCGCTCTAGTCTGCTCTAGTCTGGTCGCTCTAGTCTGGTCTGCTCTGGTATGCTCTGGTCTGATTTGCTCTGGTCTGGTCGCTCTAGTCTGGTCTGATCGCTCTAGTGTGGTCTGCTCTGGTCTGGTCGCTCTAGTCTGGTCTGGTCTGGTCGCTCTAGTCTGGTCTGGTCTGGTCGCTCTAGTCTGGTCTGCTCTGGTCTGGTCGCTCTAGTCTTCTCTGGTCTGGTCGCTCTAGTCTGGTCTGCTCTGGTCTGGTTGCTCTAGTCTGGTCTGCACTGGTCTGGTCGCTCTAGTCTGGTCTGCTCTAGTCTGGTCGCTCTAGTCTGGTCTGCTCTGGTCTGGTGTGCTCTGGTCTGATTTGCTCTGGTCTGGTTGCTCCAGTCTGGTCTGGTCGCTCTAGTCTGCTCTGGTCTGGTCACTCTAGTCTGCTCTGGTCTGGCCGCTCTAGTCTGCTCTGGTCTGGTTTGCTCTGGTATGCTCTGGTCTGGTCTGCTCTAGTCTGGTCTGGTCTGCTCTGGTCTGGTTTGCTCTGGTCTGGTCGCTCTAGTCTGCTCTGGTCGCTCTAGTCTGCTCTGGTCGCTCTAGTCTGGTCGCTCTAGTCTGGTCGCTCTAGTCTGGTCTGCTCTAGTCTGCTCTGGTCTGCTCTGGTCTGCTCTAGTCTGGTCTGCTCTGGTCTGCTCTGGTCTGGTTTGCTCTGGTCTGGTCGCTCTAGTCTGGTCTACTCTGGCCTGGTCGCTCTAGTCTGCTCTGGTCTGGTGTGCTCTGATCTGCTCTGGTCTGCTCTGGTCTGCTCTAGTCTGGTGTGCTCTAGTGTGCTCTGGTCTGCTCTGATATGCTCTGGTCTAGTTTGCTCTGGTCTGCTCTGGTCTGGTTTGCTCTGGTCTGCTCTGGTATGGTCTGCTCTGGTCTGCTCTGGTCTGCTCTGATATGCTCTGGTCTGGTTTGCTCTGGTCTGCTCTGGTCTGCTCTGGTCTGCTCTAGTCTGGTGTGCTCTGGTCTGGTCTGCTCTGGTCTGCTCTAGTCTGGTGTGCTCTGGTCTGCTCTGGTTCCAGGGGCATGGGGAAAACTGCCACTCCAACCTTCAATGTGGCTCACAGTATCCCACAGCTGGGACCAGTAATGGCCGTAGCCAAGCCCTCCTAGTGGCTATATTCTGAATGGTGGTACTGCTCCTATTAGTCATTGTCGGGTTCCTGTGTATTCCACATGAGGGGGTAGGAGAAGGAAAATGTAGAAGGTGGTGTGTGTGTGTGGCGGAGGTGAGGTGGTGTGTGTGTGGTGGCGTGGAGATTGTGTGTGGTGGTGAGGTGGTGTGTGTGTGTGTGTAGTGGCGGTGAGGGGGTGGTGTGTCTGTGGCGACGGTGAGGTGGTTGTGGTAAGGTGGTGTGTCTGTGGAGGAGGTGAGGTGGTGTGTGTGTGTGTGTGTGTGTGTGGTGGGGAGGTGGTGTATCTGTGGCGGGGAGGAGGTGGTGTGTCTGTGGAGGTGGTGTGTGGCGGTGAGGTGGTGTGTCTGTGGCGGTGGGGAGGTGGTGTATCTGTGGCGGGGAGGAGGTGGTGTGTCTGTGGAGGTGGTGTGTGGCGGTGAGGTGGTGTGTCTGTGGCGGTGGGGAGGTGGTGTATCTGTGGCGGGGAGGAGGTGGTGTGTCTGTGGAGGTGGTATGTGGCGGTGAGGTGGTGTGTCTGTGGCGGTGGGGAGGTGGTGTGTGGAGGGGAGGAGGTGGTGTGTGGAGGGGAGGAGGGGGTGTGGAGGTGGTGAGGTGGTGTGTGTGTGTTTGGTCTTGCTATCTAAAGATAGTAAAACAAGGAACATTTTGCAGTCCCCACAAGGAAAAATGCTATTTTAGGCTTAGGGGTTAGGTTTAGGGTTATGGGTTAGGTTTAGGGTTAAGGTTACAATTAGAGTCAGGATTAGGGGTTGGGGTTAGGTTTAGGGTTATGGGTTAGGTTTAGGGTTATGGGTTAGGTTTAGGGTTATGGGTTAGGTTTAGGGTTAGGGTTACAATTAGAGTCAGGATTAGGGGTTGGGGTTAGGTTTAGGTCTAGGGTTAAGGTTAGAGGTTGGGGTTGAGGTTGGGTTTAGGTTAAGGGTTAAGGTTAAGGTTAGAGATTGGGGCTAGGTTAAGGGTTAAGGTTAAGGTTAGAGATTGGGGTTAGGTTTAGAGTTAAGGTTAGGGTTAGGGAAAATAGGATTTTGAAAGGGAATCAATTGTTTGTTCCCTTCAAGGATAGTCAAACACGTGTGTGTGTGTGTGTGTGTGTCATTCTTGAATGCACACTTGTTTGTACATGCTTACCCGTGTGTGTTCATACAATTGTGTGTGATAAATAAATGATGAGCGACTCACTGATGGAGAGGGTCGAGGTGGCAGGCAGCAGAGAGTTAACGGTAGCGGCTGGGATTGGAGGTGACAGGCTCACACACACACACACACACACACACACACACACACACACACACACACACACACACACAACGCGTCTCTATTTACCAGCGGGCGGGGGCTGTTAACTGACTGACTGACACGCTGACAAACAATTATCTCTGCTGACAGCATCACCACTCGCTAATTAATTGGAAGTGCAGGCAACAGTACAGCAGCCGGCAGGTAGAGAGTAAGAGAGAGAGAACCGTTTAGTTGTTGTTGTGGTTGTTTGAGTCTGTAGATGATGTATATGTAGATGATGTAGATGTACCTGATGTAGATGATGTAGCAGCATACCACCCTGCATACCACTGCTGGCTTGCTTCTGAAGCGAAGCAGGGTTGGTCCTGGTCAGTCCCTGGATGGGAGACCAGATGCTGCTGGAAGTGGTGTTGGAGGGCCAGTAGGAGGCACTCTTTCCTCTGGTCTAAAAAATATCCCAATGCCCCAGGCCAGTGATTGGGGACATTGCCCTTTGTAGGGTGCCGTCTTTCTGATGGGACGTTAAACGGGTGTCCTGTCTCTCCGGTCATTAAAGATCTCATGGCACTTATCGTAAGAGTAGGGGTGTTAACCCCGGTGTCCTGGCTAAATTCCCAATCTGGCCATCAAACCATCACGGTCACCTAATCCTCCCTAGCTTCCAATTGGCTCATTCATCCCCCTCCTCTACCCTGTAACTATTCCCCAGGTCTTTCCTGCAAATGAGAATGTGTTCTCAGTCAACTTACCTGGTAAAATAATGGATAAATAAAATGATGTATATGATGTGCATGATGTATATGATGTGTATATGTAGATAATGTACATGATGTATATGTAGATGATGTTTAAGTAGATGTAGATTATGTATATGTAGATGTATGTGGTGTAGATAATATATATGATGTAGATTAAGTAGCTGATGTAAAATGATGATATTTATGATGTAGATTATGTATATGTAGATCAATATGTTGATGATGTATATCTTCTTATATCTACTTCTCTGAGTTCAGTGTGTCAAATCGGAGGGTCTGTTGTCCGGGCCTCTGGCAGTCTCTATGGGGGTGCCACAGGGTTCAACTCTTGGACCGACTCTCTTCTCTGTATACATCAATGATGTCGCTCTTGTTGCTGCTGGTGAGTCTCTGATCCACCTCTACGCAGACGTCACCATTCTCCATACTTCTGGCCCTTCTTTGGACACTGTGTTAACAACCCTCCAGGCGAGCTTCAATGCCATACAACTCTCCCTCCTGTGGATGATAAATATATGTAGATAATGTATATTTTTACCTTTATTTAACTAGGCAAATCAGTTAAGAACAAATTCTTATTTTCAATGACGGCCTAGGAACAGTGGGTTAACTGCCTGTTCAGGGGCAGAACAACAGATTTGTACCTTGTCAGCACAGGGATTTGAACTCGCAACCTTACGGCTGCTAGTTCAACACTCTAACCACTGCCGCCCCATATGATGTATAGTATGTATATGTAGATTATGTATATGATGTACTGTTGAAGTCAGAAGTTTACAAACACTTACACATTTTTTCAACCACTCCACTAATTTCTTGTTAGTTTTGGCAAGTCGGTTAGGACATCTACTTTGTGCATGACACAATTGTTTACAGACAGATTATTTCACTTATAATTCACTGTATCACAATTCCATTGGGTCAGAAGTTTACACTAAATTGACTGTGCCATTAAACGGCTTGGAAAATTCCAGAAAATTATGTCATGGCTTTAGAAGCTTCTGGTAGGCTAATTGACATCATTTGAGTCAATTGGAGGTGTACCTGTGGATGTATTTCGAGGCCTATCTTCAAACTCAGTGCCTCTTTGCTTGACATCATGGGAAAATCAAAAGAAATCAGCCTAGACCTCCGAAAAAATGTTTGGTCTGGTTCATCCTTGGGAGCAATTTCCAAACGCTTGAAGGTAACACGTTCATCTGTACAAACAATAGTACGCAAGTATAAACACCATGGGACCACGCAGTCATCATACCACTCAGGAAGGAGACGCATTCTGTCTCCTGGAGATGAAGTGCAAATCAATCCCAGAACAACAGCAAAGGACCTTGTGAAGATGCTGGAGGAAACAGGTACAAAATATTCTATATCCACAGTAAAACGAGTCCTATATCGACATAACCTGAAAGGCCGCTCAGCAAGGAAGAAGCCACTGCTCCAAAACCTCCATAAAAAATTCAGACTACGGTTTGCAACTGCACATGGGGACAAAGATCGTACGTTTTGGACAAATGTCCTCTGGTCTGATGAAACCAAAATGGAACTGTTTGGCCATAATGACCATCGCTGAAGCACAGGGGTGGCAGCATCATGTTGTGGGGGTGCTTTGCTACAGGAGGGACTGGTGCACTTCACAAAACAGATGGCTTCATGAGGTAAGAAAATTATGTGGCTATATTGAAGCAACAGCTCAAGACATCAGTCAGGAAGTTAAAGCTTGGTCGCAAAAGAGGCTTCCAAATGGACAATGACCCCAAGCATACTTCCAAAGTTGTGGCAAAATGGCTTCAAGACAACAAAGTCAAGGTATTTGAGTGGCCATCACAAAGCTCTGAACTCAATACCATAGAAATTTGTGGGCAGAACTGAAAGAAGCGTTCGCGAGCAAGGAGGCCAACGAACCTGACTCAGTTACACCAGCTATGTCAGGAGGGATGGGTCAAAATTCACCCAACATATTGTGGGAAGCTTGTGGAAGGCTACCTGAAACATTTGTCCCAAGTTTAAAAATGTAAAGGCAATGCTACCAAATATTAATTGTGTATGTAAACTTCTGACCCACTGGGAATATGATAAAATAAATTAAAGCTGAAATAAATCATTCTCTCTATGAATATTCTGACATTTCACATTCTTAAAATAAAGTGGTGATCCTAACTGACCTAAAACAGGGAATTTTTACTCGGATTAAATGTCAGGAATTGTGAAAAACTGAGTTTAAATGTATTTGGCTGAGGTGTATGTAAACTTCCGACTTCAACAGTACATGTAGCTGATGTAGATGATCTAGATGGAGATGTTGTAGATATAGATGATGTAGATCATGTTGATGTAGATCATGTAGCTGATGTCGAAGTAGATGATGTTGATTATGTAGCTGATGTAGATTATGTAGATGATGTAGTTTATGTAGATGATGAAGATGATGATGTCGATAGTGTAGATGTAGATTACATTATGTAGATGATGTAGTTTATGTAGATGATGAAGATGATGATGTCGATAGTGTAGATGTAGATATACATTATGTAGATGATGTATATGTAGATGATGTAGATGTAGATGATGTAGATGTACATTATGTAGATGATGTATATGTAGATGGTGTAGATTATGGAGATGTTGATGATGTAGTTTAATACTCGAATGGTGTTGCCATATCTCATTTGAAGCTGTCTGTCTGCTGAACTGAAGGAAGGTAAATTGAGATACTATAGTCTATGCTCAGGAATATGCACAAGGACAGGTTTGTTTGTCTTTCTTTTTAGACTTTTTGAGGGTTACACAAATCATTATCCCGTTTTCATATTGTACCACTCTGATACTGAAGACAAACAGCCAGGGCACAAGACCATAGGCCTACTAAATCAATGATTCTGTATTACACATATAAGCCCTGCTATTCAGATTTTGGAGCAGTTTTCCTCCTAGCAATGCTATTAAAGGTGTTTCTGTGTTCTTTGTGTAAACTGGTCTAGGACCAGTCACATGGTAAATACAGTGCCTTGCGAAAGTATTCGGCCCCCTTGAACTTTGCGACCTTTTGCCACATTTCAGGCTTCAAACATAAAGATATAAAACTGTATTTTTTTGTGAAGAATCAACAACAAGTGGGACACAATCATGAAGTGGAACGACATTTATTGGATATTTCAAACTTTTTTAACAAATCAAAAACTGAAAAATTGGGCGTGCAAACTTATTCAGCCCCTTTACTTTCAGTGCAGCAAACTCTCTCCAGAAGTTCAGTGAGGATCTCTGAATGATCCAATGTTGACCTAAATGACTAATGATGTTAAATACAATCCACCTGTGTGTAATCAAGTCTCCGTATAAATGCACCTGCACTGTGATAGTCTCAGAGGTCCGTTAAAAGCGCAGAGAGCATCATGAAGAACAAGGAACACACCAGGCAGTTCCGAGATACTGTTGTGAAGAAGTTTAAAGCCGGATTTGGATACAAAAAGATTTCCCAAGCTTTAAACATCCCAAGGAGCACTGTGCAAGCAATAATATTGAAATGGAAGGAGTATCAGACCACTGCAAATCTACCAAGACATGGCCGTCCCTCTAAACTTTCAGCTCATACAAGGAGAAGACTGATCAGAGATGCAGCCAAGAGGCCCATGATCACTCTGGATGAACTGCAGAGATCTACAGCTGAGGTGGGAGACTCTGTCCATAGGACAACAATCAGTCGTATATTGCACAAATCTGGCCTTTATGGAAGAGTGGCAAGAAGAAAGCCATTTCTTAAAGATATCCATAAAAAGTGTCGTTTAAAGTTTGCCACAAGCCACCTGGGAGACACACCAAACATGTGGAAGAAGGTGCTCTGGTCAGATGAAACCAAAATTGAACTTTTTGGCAACAATGCAAAACGTTATGTTTGGCGTAAAAGCAACACAGCTCATCACCCTGAACACACCATCCCCACTGTCAAACATGGTGGTGGCAGCATCATGGTTTGGGCCTGCTTTTCTTCAGCAGGGACAGGGAAGATGGTTAAAATTGATGGGAAGATGGATGGAGCCAAATACAGGACCATTCTGGAAGAAAACCTGATGGAGTCTACAGAAGACCTGAGACTGGGACGGAGATTTGCCTTCCAACAAGACAATGATCCAAAACATAAAGCCAAATCTACAATGGAATGGTTCAAAAATAAACATATCCAGGTGTTAGAATGGCCAAGTCAAAGTCCAGACCTGAATCCAATCGAGAATCTGTGGAAAGAACTGAAAACTGCTGTTCACAAATGCTCTCCATCCAACCTCACTGAGCTCGAGCTGTTTTGCAAGGAGGAATGGGAAAAAATGTCAGTCTCTCGATGTGCAAAACTGATAGAGACATACCCCAAGCGACTTACAGCTGTAATCGCAGCAAAAGGTGGCGCTACAAAGTATTAACTTAAGGGGGCTGAATAATTTTGCACGCCCATTTTTTCCGTTTTTGATTTGTTAAAAAAGTTTGAAATATCCAATAAATGTCGTTCCGCTTCATGATTGTCTCCCACTTGTTGTTGATTCTTCACAAAAAAATAGTTTTATATCTTTATGTTTGAAGCCTGAAATGTGGCAAAAGGTCGCAAAGTTCAAGGGGGCCGAATACTTTCGCAAGGCACTGTATATAGGACCAGGCAAGCAGCAGGTAGCTCTGATGTGATCCTTCACCTGACACATATCCTTCCCGACAGCCCCCTCCCTCCCTCCCTCCGTCTCTCTCTCTCTTTCTCTCTCAACCTGACAACCACACCAGCCAGGAGTGGAGGAGGACAGAAGAGGGGGATGAGAGAACAGACGTAGGTTGAGGAGAAGGGGGGGGGGTCAGCGCATGTTTTAAGTGTGTTATTACGCGGTGGAGAGAGAGGGAGATGGAGACTGTAGCACCAGTCAAGTGGTGCTGGGTGGCTGTCACGCCAACAGAGCTGTCATTAGGACAAGCATGGAGAGGCTCTACTTGTTGTTGATGCTATCACATTTTAATCTCACAAGCATTATTACCTAGGTGGGCAAGGTTACCACTCGCCTCTACTCGAGTAGAACACACACACACACACACACACACACACACACACACACACACACACACACACACACACATCCACTCAAGTGTGACACATATCACGCACGCACGCACGCACACACACACACACCACCCCACCACCCCACCTCCCACACAACACACTCCCCCATCCTCAAAATGTATGGTAATTTATCCACGCTCCGTTGGATCTACGGGCAGTATTTTATTTGAACGCTTCCTCTACATTACGCTGCAGAGGCAGCCTAATGAAAGCCCTGGTGTAATCTAACTGAGCAGGCCAAGGCTGGTGTGATGAATAATTCAGTGGTGAGCCAACTCCTGTCATCCCCAGTGTCTCTGGGGTACTTCCTGCATTGTCCATCCTGACGGGGGCAATTATCCACCACTGCTGATTGTAATCTTTTCAGACCGCCGTTGGGGGGGGGGGGGGGGGAGGCTGGGGGAGTTAAGGCGACAGCGGGGAGTTTGGGGGAGGCTGGGGGAGATGGGGGGAGTTAGGGGGAGGCAGGGGGAGATAGGGGGAGGCTGGGGGAGATAGGGGTAGTTAGGGGTAGTTAGGGGAGAGGGGAATGAAAGGTAAGAACCTCACTTCTCCTCCTTGTTCTGGTGCCAAAACACACAGATACGCACGCACTCACGTACTGTCAGTAGCACTCCAGCTCACGTGGTTACTAAGGAAACGGCCGCAGCCACCGCATTGATCAGAGTCTGTCTGGAAAAACATATCGACCCCTAACGCTGCACTAATGGACTGGCCAATCAACTTCCCTACAATATGGAGTGATGTTGTTGAAATGTAGTTTTTTTTTAATGGGATTTTTGGGGAATATCTCAAATGTGTCTAAGATGTGAAAAACTCACACTTTTTAGTAGTAGTAGTAGTAGTAGTAGTAGGAGCAGTAGTAGTAGTAGTAGGCTAAGTAGTAGTAGTAGTAGTAGGCTAAGTATTAGTAGTAGTAGTAGTTGTAGGAGGAGGCTTAGTAGTAGTAGTAGCAGTAGTACCAATAGTAGTAGTAGTACCAAGTAGTAGTAGTAGTAGTAGTAGCAGTAGTAGTAGTACCAATAGAAGTAGTAGTAGTAGGAGCAGTAGTAGTAGTAGTAGGAGCAGTAGTAGTAGTAGTAGTAGCAGTAGGAGCACTAGTAGTAGTAGTAGTAGCAGTAGTAGTAGTAGTAGTAGTAGTAGTAGTATACGTGTTTAAGGTTAAGGTTAGACATTAACTCTGAATGGTTAAACTAAGTGTTAAGGTTTGGGATAGACTAAAAACAAAAATATTAAAAAATATATTTTATTACCAGGTTTGAACTTGCAACCTTCAGAATCAGATGTTTACACCCATCCACAGTCTCTGTCCACAATGTCCTAGCAAAACCTAAACTACTGGACACTCACCTTTGCCCCTAGTTGCCAGTTTCCACGTCATCTAATGATGTCCTCAGACATAGATGGATGTTGATTACTGACTAGTTTCACGGGCGACCTGGCTGCATTTCCAATACACCTGTATAGAAAAATGCAAATAGTATATTGTGAAAGTATTCAGATCGCTTGACTTTTTCCACATGTTGTTATGTTACAGCCTTAATCAAAAATCTATTACATTGTTTTTTTTGTTGCAAGTGTATTGAAAATTTAAAACTGAAATATCACATTTAGAAGCATTCAGACCATTTACTCAGTATTTTGTTGAAGCTCCTTTTGGTAGCGATTTCAGCCTTGAGTCTTCTTGGGTATGACCCTACAAGCTTGGGACACCTGTATTTGGGGAGTTTCTCCCATTCGTCTCTGCAGATCCTCTCAAGCTCTGTCAGGTTTGATGGGGAGCATTGCTGCACAGCTATTTTCAGGTCTTTCCAGAGCTGTTCGATCGGGTTCAAGTCCGAGCTCTGGCTGGGCCACTTAAGGACATTCAGAGACTTGTCCCGAAGCCACTCCTGCGTTGTATTGGCTGTGTGCTTAGGGTCGTTGTCCTGATGGAAGGTGAGCCGTCACCCCAGTCTGAGGTCCTGAGTGTTCTGGAGCAGGTTTTCATCAAGATCTCTCTGTGCTTTTCTCCGTTCATCTTCAATCCTGACTAGTCTCCCAGTCCCTGCCGCTGAAAAACATCTCCACAGCATGATGCTACCACCACCATGCTTCACCGAAGGGGTGGGGCCAGGTTTCCTCCAGATGTGACGATTGGCATTCAGGCCAAAGAGTTGAATCTTGGTTTCATCAGACCACGGAATCTTGTTTCTCATTGTCTAAGAGTCCTTTAGGTGCCTTTTGGCAAACTCAGTAGTAAGTTTTGCAACCGAGGAAATACTATTTTTACGTGCTTCAGCACTCGGAGTGGCTGAGCCGACATTGCTCCTAGACATTTCCACTTCACAATAACAGCACTTACAATTGACCAGGGCACACTTAACCAGCATGGCTACCACAGCATTCTGCAGCGATACACCATCCCATCTGGTTTGCGCTTAGTGGGACTATCATTTGTTTTTCAACAGGACAATGACCCAACACGCCTCCTGGCTGTGTAAGGGCTATTTTACCAAGAAGAAGAGTGATGGAGTGCTGCATCAGATGACCTGGCCTCCACAATCACCCGACTTCAACCCAATTGAGACGGTTTGGGATGAGTTGGACCGCAGAGTGAAGGAAAAGCAGCCAACAAGCGCTCAGCATATGTGGGAACTCCTTCAAGACTGTTGGAAAAGCATTCCAGGTGAAGCTGGTTGAGAGAATGCCAAGAGTGTGCAAAGCTGTCAGCAAGGCAAAGGGTGGCTACTTTGAAGAATTTAAAATCTAAAATATTATTTTTTGGTTACTACATGATTCCATTTGTGTTCTTTCATAGTTTTGATGTCTTCACTATTATTCTACAGTGTATAAAATAGTAAAAATAAAGAAAAACCCTTGAATGAGTAGGTGTGTCTACACATTTGAAAACGGTTGAATAGTAGTTTATTTTTATGGCACAATTAGCTTTTTACCAACTAGCTGAGGCTGGACTTCCTTGGTGCAATACTAATTAGCCTAGTCGCTACATTAGGCTAGCCACTGAGCTCTCTATTTCCATGCCTTAATAGGATACCCTACCAGTATACTATGAGCATGTTTAATACCTACAAGTTTGTATTCCCAAAGGATATTTAACTGGTTGACTCGCTTTGGTCCTTAGTGACACCTGGCATGGGACGAGTATTAAGGAACGGAATGTATACCTTGTAAAGTCTGCGTCCACCTCATACTCCCAAACAGTGCATGCTGCGCTTGAAACCAGCTCTTTGTCTCCCTCGTGTTCATTGCATACCCCCATTTTTTAAATATATATTTTTAGTAATTATCTTTCAAATATGCATTTTGCATAAGATACATTATTGAACTGAGGTGGTTCCCTCCAGAATCCCTTCCCTATGTGTAAACGTCATTATGTTGTCCCTGGATAGATGTCTACTGAAGTTTGGTTTAACATGTTAGTATCTTGCTATAGGAGAGGTAGATGAGGCCTTCCAACAGGGGAATACCAGCATAGAAGCTTTTCTTCTGTGTATGTAGTTTTTTATTTTCTTTATATATTGTTATTCTGACCTTTCAGCACACTGGCCATGTGATTGTACTAACATTCATTTCTCATTACTATGACTACGCCTAATTAAAATACTCTAGACTCCACATGCTTTATCTCCTGGAACTTATAAAGGAATTAACCAGGTGGTCAAGCATAGCTGAGAGTATGTCTCTTACGTCTTTAATAAGTCAAGCATAGCTGAGAGTATGTCTCTTACGTCTTTAATAAGTCAAGCATAGCTGAGAGTATGTCTCTTACGTCTTTATGTCAAGCATAGCTGAGAGTATGTCTCTTACCTCCTTAAGTCAAGCATAGCTGAGTGTATGTATCTTACCTCTTTAGGTCAAGCATAGCTGAGTGTATGTATCTTACCTCTTTATGTCAAGCATAGCTGAGTGTATGTCTCTTACCTCCTTAAGTCAAGCATAGCTGAGTGTATGTATCTTACCTCTTTAGGTCAAGCATAGCTGAGTGTATGTCTCTTACCTCTTTATGTCAAGCATAGCTGAGTGTATGTCTCTTACGTCTTTACGTCCGGACATTGTTTTTCTCCCGTCCAGCGACCATGATAAACTAAAGAGAGGATGGGTCGACCAAATATTTCACTCCAAATCAAATTTTATTGGTCACAAACACGTGACTAGCAGATCTTATTGTAGCGAAATGCTTGTGCTTCTAGCTCCGACAAATCAGTAATATCTAACAAATTACACAACATATACCCAATACACACAAATCTAAGTAGGAATGAAGACTATATATATATATATATATATATGGACAAGCAATGTCAGAGCAGAATGGACTATAATACAGTAGAATACTATAGAATACAGTACAGTATGGACGAGCGATGTCAGAGCAGAATGGACTAAAATACAGTAGAATACTATAGAATACAGTACAGTATGGACGAGCGATGTCAGAGCAGAATGGACTAAAATACAGTAGAATAGCGTAGAAAATAAACAGTATAAACATAAGTTATCTCATCAGCTTCAACAATCCGCTGCTAGCAGCACCATACCTTAAATCTGTGTTAACAGCTGATTTAACTTCTTCCAATCCCAAATAAATCAACAATCAATTGAAGCAATTCTACTCTGCTCTTTACTTATGAGCTGAGACCAGAGGGGCAGCCATCCTTATGAGAAAAGGCCCTCCGTTTGTCTCCTTCAAAGTCATTTCAGATACTAATGGCAGATGTGTTATAGTGATGGGGAAATAGTTTAGCACACAGGTTGATCTGGCTAACCTCTACGCTCAATTTTTCTCTGACCTCATTACAACACTTCCTTACCTCAACTCTCATCATTTAATACTGGGCGGAGATTTCAACTGTGTATTACGTCCAAGTCTAGACAGATCCAGACCAAAGACCAACAAAGTCATTTCAAAAGCAGGCTCAGTAATCAACTCATTTCCAGGATCCTATAATTTGTCATATTCATGAAGGAGGAGCTATCCCACTGCTAAACAGTACAGTGTTGTTTCTCCAGTCCACCACTCATACTCTAGGATGGACTTTTTCCTGCTGGACAGTATAATTATTCCTTCTGTAACTAATAGCCAATATGACAGCACTGTTATCTCAGACCGTAGCCCTGTCCAGCTAAATATCTGCACTCCGGACAGTACTGCATCACAATGCGTGTGGCGACTTGACCCACTACTACCATCCTGTCGTGCCCATCAACTCCCATTGATGTCTTTTTACAGATCAACTGCACCTTTCTACTGTGTGGGAGTCATTAAAAGCATATCTAAGGGGGATTCATTATTTCGTACGACAACAAACACTAAACGCTTATTGGAACTATCAACTCATTCTAGATGTGGTCAACAGGTACGCCTCTTCTCCGACTCCTGAACTCTACAATGAGAGACTGCTACACCAATCGGAATTTGACAATCTTTCCACTAAACAAACGGAGCAGCTTTTGTTAAAGTCGAAGCAGACATTTCATGAACACGGAGAGAAAGCTGGCAAGTTGTTATCTCACCGGCAATCCACTGTTACTGTAGCAGCACCATACCTAAAATCTGTGTTGCAGCTGATTTAACTTCTACCAACCCGAAAGAAATCAACAATCAATTGAAGCAATTCTACTCTTCTCTTTACTCATCAGAGACTCTTCCTGACAATTCTACTCTTCTCTTTACTCATCAGAGACTCTTCCTGACACACTCTTCCTGACACATGCATTCAATTCTGATGAACAAACTAACATGGGGATGCCTCAGTAAGTGATGAGAAAGCTACTCAGGCAATCCAGTCCATGCAGAGGGGTGAAGCCCCTGGGCCTGATGGCTTCCCTATTGAATTTTATAATGCGTTCTCTTCCAAACTGTACCCTATCCTCAGCTCAATGTACAATGACATCCTTTCTAATCAGAAACTGCCCCAGACACTTACCCAGGCGACAATTTTGGGTTTTGCTTAAAAAGGACAAGAATCCCCTAGACTGTGGCTCATACCGCCCTATAAGCCTATTGTGCTGCGATTATAAAATTCTCACTAAAGTCCTCTCGTGCAGCTTAGAGACAGTGATGCCTAATATAATTAACTCTGACCAAACCATATTTATCTCAGGTGGACAATCTTTCTGTAATATGCGCCAGCTATGTAATGTTCTTTATTCTGCCCACTCAACTCTACAGCCAGAGGTTGTCATCTCTCTTGATGCTGAGAAGGCTTTCGACCAGGTTGACTGGGAATATCTATTTACAGTACTAGAGAGATTTGGGTTTGGCCCAACCTTCCTTTCCTGGATTAAGACTTCGTATTCGTCCCAAGTGGCTTCTGTTCGCACCAACAATGTTACCTCCAGCTACTTCGCTCTCCACAGGGGGGCCAGGCAGGGATGTTGTTTATCCCCTTTCCTATTTGATTTGGCTATTGAGCCTCTTGCTAGGAGGAGAGGATTGAGGGAATATTGAAGGGCAACAAAACTCACAAGATGTCCTTATAGGCAGTTGATCTTCTTTTATACATCTCTAACCCTGTGGAGTCTATACCCTCTCTCTAACCCTGTGGAGTCTATACCCTCTCTCTAACCCTGTGGAGTCTATACCCTCTCTCTAACCTTGTGAAGTCTATACTCTCTCTCTAACCCTGTGGAGTCTATACCCTCTCTCTAACCATGTGGAGTCTATACCCTCTCTCTAACCCTGTGGAGTCTATACCCTCTCTCTAACCCTGTGGAGTCTATACCCTCTCTCTAACCCTGTGGAGTCTATACCCTCTCTCTAACCCTGTGGAGTCTATACCCTCTCTCTAACCCTGTGAAGTCTATACCCTCTCTCTAACTCTGTGGAGTCTTTACCCTCTCTCTAACCCTGTGGAGTCTATACCCTCTCTCTAACCCTGTGGAGTCTATACCCTCTCTCTAACCCTGTGGAGTCTATACCCTCTCTCTAACCCTGTGGAGTCTATACCCTCTCTAACCCTGTGGAGTCTATACCCTCTCTAACCCTGTGGAGTCTATACCCTCTCTCTAACCCTGTGAAGTCTATACCCTCTCCCTAACCCTGTGGAGTCTATACCCTCTCTCTAACCCTGTGAAGTCTATACCCTCTCTCTAACCCTGTGGTGTCTATACCCTCTCTCTAACCCTGTGGAGTCTATACCCTCTCTCTAACCCTGTGAAGTCTATACCCTCTCTCTAACCCTGTGGAGTCTATACCCTCTCTCTAACCCTGTGAAGTCTATACCCTCTCTCTAACCCTGTGGAGTCCATACCCTCTCTCTAACCCTGTGGAGTCTATACCCTCTCTCTAACCCTGTGAAGTCTATACCCTCTCTCTAACCCTGTGGAGTCTATACCCTCTCTCTAACCCTGTGAAGTCTATACCCTCTCTCTAACCCTGTGGAGTCTATACCCTCTCTCTAACCCTGTGGAGTCTATACCCTAACTCTTGGACATGCTACAAGGTGTTGAGACATTCTCTGGTTATAATCTAAAACTAACAGAAAGTGTACTCCTTCCCATTAATCAGTTAGCAGAAGGTATTGGGTATGCCAATTTCCCATTTAAGGTGGAGCATCAGGTCTTTACTTATTTGGGGATAAAGGTCACACGCTAATTTAAGGCAGGTAGGGAGGGATGGGTGGATGGGGGAATGAAGAGCTGGGGTTGTACTGTTCTTATGTTCTCATATCTGAAAAACTCGAAATAAAGTAACGTAAATAAATAATACGATATGTGGTTCTCGGTAACGTCCGGACGGCTCGTGACGAGAGGCGGGGACTGTGTTGTGTACCTCCAATCATGTTTAATCGACATTGGTGTCATATTGGCTTAGATACAATGGTAGGAAGATTTGAGTTTAACATTGAGCTTCAACCACCATAGTAATGAACCATAATAAAAACAACCTTGAGCACAAATGAGACAGCTAAGACATCACCACGTTGACCAATCACATCACTACTATTACACCCACTTGGTTCATCATCACACTGCTGCAAAGTACACTGTGTGTGTGTAGGCCATTACATGTTGGTGTTAGTGTGGCTCCTGTTAGGTCCTACCATGCATCGTGTGTGTAGGCCATTACATGTTGGTGTTAGTGTGGCTCCTGTTAGGTCCTACCATGCATCGTGTGTGTAGGCCATTACATGTTGGTGTTAGTGTGGCTCCTGTTAGGTCCTACCATGCATCGTGTGTGTAGGCCATTACATGTTGGTATTAGTGTGGCTCCTGTTAGGTCCTACCATGCATCGTGTGTGTAGGCCATTACATGTTGGTGTTAGTGTGGCTCCTGTTAGGTCCTACCATGCATCGTGTGTGTAGGCCATTACATGTTGGTGTTAGTGTGGCTCCTGTTAGGTCCTACCATGCATCGTGTGTGTGTAGGCCATTACATGTTGGTGTTAGTGTGGCTCCTGTTAGGTCCTACCATGCATCGTGTGTGTAGGCCATTACATGTTGGTGTTAGTGTGGCTCCTGTTAGGTCCTACCATACATCGTGTGTGTAGGCCATTACATGTTGGTGTTAGTGTGGCTTCTGTTAGGTCCTACCATGCATCGTGTGTGTAGGCCATTACATGTTGGTGTTAGTGTGGCTCCTGTTAGGTCCTACCATGCATCGTGTATGTCTGTATGGTCGTCTGTTGTGGTGGTGGTGGCCCAGTGCATTTCATCTAACCATTAGCAGTCTACTGAGCTGAAATGACTTTCCCTGCACCTGGGACCATGAGCCGTTTCAAATCAATGCTTGTGGCCGCTCTTAAATCAATGAGCCTCGTTGATTTAACTGGGGGACTCAACTGTGAAGCATGACCCAGGGAGACAGACAGAGAGAGACGGAGAGAGACAGGGAGAGCGAGATAGTTAGACAGAGAGAGAAAGGGAGAGAGAGAGATGAAGACAGAGGGAGGGAGAGATGGACAGGGAGGGAGGAAGAGAGAGAGAGAGAGAGGGGAATGAAGAGAGACATGGAGAGAGAGAGGGGGGAGAGAGAGAGAGAGAGGGAGCTGGAGGGTTAGCGAGAGACTCATTCACAAGCACTGACCTCTATAATTACCAAATGTGCTTGCGCTGAAATAATTGCCCATTTGACGAGGCAGGTGAATATCATCTCTCTCTCTCTCTCTCTCTCTCTCTCTCTCTCTCTCTCTCTCTCTCTCTCTCTCTCTCTCTCTCTCCGCCTCATTGCTTTGAGAATCATCACACCACTACACGATGGCAGCTCTCTGATGCCTCTGTGCTCTGCAGCTTCTGTTCATTTTCTGGACCTTAGGCTGATTCCAATTTGTTTTGTTTCATCTCAGTGAGTATGTGCCTTTGTGTATGTGTTTTTCCGTGTGGGTGTGTGCATGTGTGTGTGTGTGCGCATGTGTGTGTTTCTGTATTCGTGTATGTGTGTGTGTATGTGTGTGTGCATGTGTGTGTTTCTGTATTAGTGTGTGTGTGTGTGTGTGTGTGTGTGCAAGAGAGCAAAACAAATGGTTAGAGAGAGTGTGTTCCATAGAAGGAGAGAGGAGGAGGGCGTGTGGGGAAAAGGAGAGAGGGAGGGAGGTCGTGTGGGGGCGTGGGCCAGGCTCGGGAGGGCAGATGTATTTATCTGGGTAATGATAGTCATCTGGGGCTGGCACACAGTGCCCCGCTACTCAGCAGTGACAGTGATGTAGAGCACTGGGCTCTGTGGAGGGGCCCTGGCTGCAGATACCATGGCAGCAGCCAGCCCAGTCCCCACGGTGCTCATTAAACTTCCATAGATTGCCTTTCCACCCCCTCTCCCTTCCTCCATACCTCCCTCCCTCCTTCCATTCCTAGTCCACTCTCCCCCCCCACCCGCTGGGCCTTTCAAAAGTGCCTTTTATTAATTCATAAAAACACATTGCACAAGTGATTGAGTCTGATGTGCACTGGAGCAGCAAAATATGAGAGAGAGAGAGGTCGTCAGATTGGGAACAGCCCCCCCCCCCCTCCAATTCAGGCACCACCACCTCAACCCCTCCCCCCCCGAACACAGGCGTTGGTGGTTCAGCAGGGAGGGAGTGAGGGGGGTAAAGAAGTGATGAAGAAAAGGGGAGCTAGAAGGCTAGACAGATGTGTTGTGAAACATTAATAGCCAGTGCAGCAGCTTCCCTCAGGCTGTGGGGATGAAGGGCAGCCAACACAACTGCTGTGTTTCCTGCTTTCTCTTTTTACCCCTCCTCCCTTCTTCTCTCTCTCTCTCTGTGTCTCTCTCTCTCTCTCTACCGCTGACATGTACAGATTAAGCAGCATAAACACGTCTAACTTTTCTGGCTGGGTGTGTGTCAGGCCGCTGCGTGCACACACACGGGCCAATGGAGGGATGCAGGGCTGCTCTTATTGTGGCTTGGCAGACACGCTGCCTCTTTCTCTTGTTCTCCCATCTATCTCTCTCTCCCTCTCTCTTCTAAGAAGAGGACAGGCAGAGAAAGAAGAGAGAGAGAGGAACAGACCTCAGATATGGATTACTACGATTGAATTAAAAACATTAGCTCGGGGCGAACAAATGAATCCTGATGATGAGGGTACTGGGGGAAAATTGAGAAAATGTATTTGGCTGCGAGGGCTTTGAAAGCACCGGCTAATGGAACGGTGGAAGAGAGAGGGCAGAGAGAGGGAGAGAAAGAGAGAGATGGAGGGAGGGAGGGTGAGAGGGAAGGAGAGACAGGGTGGGAGGGAGCCAGACTGATGAACATAGAGAGCGATTGAGTAGCTAGAAGAGAGAGAGAGAGAGAAAAAGACAGAGAGAAATTAATGGAGAGGGGCCAGCAGGCTTCAAATTATCCATCATTACAGGCCAGCTCCATAACTATTACCCCTCTGGCCTGGGAGTGTGGGCTGGGCTGGGCAGACGCGGATCTTATCCAGAGAGAGAGGAAGGCAGGCGGACAAAAACACATTGGATAACAGGTGTAGTTTGGCCCCCCCTGAGCAGGAGAAATTATGGTGCCAACTTAGGCCTTAACCCTGTTCCATCATGACCAGGTTATCATGACTTTGTGTGACGGTGGCTAACCTCTATATATATTTATTCATGCAAAGTGCACGCAGAAATGCACCACCTATGATCTTATGACAGCACATGTGGACATTAGAGATATAATCTAGGGGACTTCGTCGCCAGCTATGCCCAAAAAAGTGACCCTGGTACTTGTGGCGAAGTTGTGGATTCTCTGGCATTGAGACAGTGTGATATGCTGCCCAACTTCACTGTGTGAGATTGGTAGTGACCCCATTGAAATGCAGGCAAGGTGGGCATGGGCTGACAGGTGGGCAGCCACCCAACCTGAACCCAGCCACCCAGCCTGTCCCATTTTTAGAGCAGAGCAAGCACCACCACCACCATCACCACCCCACGCCCAGCCAGTCACGCACCGCCTGGCTTGGTCACCCAAGCGTAACCGACAGCAACAGAAGGAAACAGAAGCCGATGCTAATAGGACACAAACACATCGCTGCATTAATGCACTTCCCCTAATGCTTATCTATGATTATAATGACTTATTGTAATTGCTCTATTTATCTGGATAATGCATTGTGGGAATGCGCCGGGAGCAATCTGGGCTAGTCAGCTGATTGTGAATAGGAAGCACAGGGTAGAATCAAGGTTGCGGTGGCACAGGGGCCTGGGCGAGTGGGCATTTTCCATTTTGGCTTTGTTTTCCGTGTGTGTGTGTGTGTGTGTGTGTGTGTGTTTCCACTCTTTAATTCTATGAATCAGGATAGGGGTGGTGGATCAATTGAACTATACCCTTGAACCACATTGGATAGAGGCATCTGATATCAATTGACACATGTTTCAAATGTGTGATTGGCTTTTAGTCGGAGAGACAAATGAATAAGTAAATGTTATCTAGGGATTCCAGAGGAGTCGTTGGTTCCCTGACCAAAAAAATGGACCCAGAAGATGGGGAGAGGATGGGATGGTATCTAGTGTTGGGAATCTGGGTGTGGAACATTGTGCTACATTTATGGATCACTCTCTGGGTGTCAACATTATGGATCACTCTCTGGGTGTCAACATTATGGATCACTCTCTGGGTGTAGACATGGATCCCTCTCTGGGTGTAGACATTACGGATCACTCTCTGGGTGTCTACATTATGGATCCCTCTCTGGGTGTCTACATTATGGATCACTCTCTGGGTATAGACATTATGGATCACTCTCTGGGTGTCTACATTATGGATCACTCTCTGGGTGTAGACATTATGGATCACTCTCTGGGTGTAGACAAGCAAGGCCCTTCACAATAGAGACTGGAGGAAGAGAGCTTGTTAATGTCGGGGATCATTTACTCTAGCCTGACCATGTATTCCCCTGAGCCCCCAGCCATGACTGATGGCACACAGATCTGATTCCACAGTGATTCGCCATCCTTACAGAGAAAGAGATGGAAAGATAGATAGATAGAAAGAAAGAAAGATGAAAAGGAGAGAAAGAGTGAGGTGGGAAATCACCTAGCATCTGGCACATGCTGTCAGTCCAGATTTCCCAAGCCATTAGTGCGAGGCGTGTGTGTGTGTGCGTTTGTTTATGTGTGTGTGTGTACGTGTGCATGTTTGCATTTGTGTGTGTGAGGAGAGGACACTTAAAGAGATTCTCTACTGATTCGGACTGTGAACAAAATCATTATACCTCTACTGTATATAGAAGTGAGAACTCTACTATAAGACAGGTTCATTCAAATGCAGTCCGAGACAGAGAGAGACACCCGGCGAAATCTGTTAAGGTAGGAGAGACGGCAGAGACAAATAGGGTGCGAGAGAGTGAGGGAAGAGAGAGAGAGAGAGACACCAGGCGAAATCTGTTAAGGTAGGAGAGACGGCAGAGACAAATAGGGTGTGAGAGAGTGAGGGGAGAGAGAGAGAGTGAGGGAAGAGAGAGAGAGAAACACCCGGCGAAATCTGTTAAGGTAGGAGAGACGGCAGAGACAAATAGGGTGCGAAAGAGTGAGGGGAGAGAGAGAGAGAGAGAGAGTGAGGGAGAGAGTGACGGAGAGAGTGAGGGAGAGAGTGAGGGAGAGTGAGGGAGAGAGTGGGAGAGAGTGAGGGGAGAGAGAGAGAGAGACACCCGGCGAAATCTGTTAAGGTAGGAGAGACGGCAGAGACAAATAAGGTGCGAGAGAGTGAGGGGGGAGAGAGAGAGTGAGAGAGTGGCAGAGAGTGAGGGGAGAGAGAGTGAGGGAGAGTGAGGGAAAGAGTGAGGGAGAGAGTGGGAGAGAGTGAGGGAGAGTGAGGGAGAGAGTGAGGGGGGAGAGAGGGGAGAGAGAGAGTGAGGGGAGAGAGAGAGAGAGAAGGTAAAGGAATGGTGGGCAGCCAACAGAGAGTAGGGACAGTAAACAGATCTATATTTCTACTTTATTGCGCTCTCTCTCCTCGCCGCATGCACTATCATTACCAGTTGTCGCGGCAACTGAGATACAGCAATCAAAGAAGCACCAGGAGAGGCAGCAAGATGAAAGGAGGGACAAAATGGAGGGAGAGAGAAAGGGAAGGAGATAAAAAAGGAGGGTCTGTAGTTAGGAGGGTAATGAACCTAGTGTAAAAACATAAATACATCTCTCAGATATAGGACAGACACTATGTATTTTACATGTTATTCGGGACTACAGTACCCGTGGTTCCATGTAGTCAATGTGTTATTCAATGTGTTTGTATTGGCTAATAGCAGTAAGGCCCAAAATTATTTTGTTTCATTTTTCTTTTCTTTTTCCACAGAGGTGGCAACCCACAGGTCCCAGAGTGGTGGGGGAGAAATGGTTTCTTTGGGCCCAGAGTTTTTCCTGATCTGGTAAACTCTGGGTATGACATAGTAATAAATCAGCTGTAAAACAAAAATGTTTTATATGGGCTATGATGGGACCAGATTATTTTTAATCAAAACTCCTGGAAAAACTCCTGACCCTAGGTAGGATGATAACATAAAACTCCTGGAAAAACTCCTGACCCTAGGTAGGATGATAACATAAAACTCCTGGAAAAACTCCTGACCCTAGGTAGGATGATAACATAAAAATCATGGAAAAACTCCTGACCCTAGGTAGGATGATAACATAAAAATCATGGAAAAACTCCTGACCCTAGGTAGGATGATAACATAAAAATCATGGAAAAAACTCCTGACCCTAGGTAGGATGATAACATAAAAATAATGTCAAACAAATCACGAGTTGAATCCCTCTGTGGAAAGGGTTCTACATGGAACCCAAAAGGGTTCTACCTAGAACCAAAAGGGTTCTACCTGGAACTTAAAGGGGTTCTTTCCAGAGTTCTCCTATGGGGACAGCCGAAGATACTTGTTTTCTAAGAGTGTAGCTACACCACAGTAAGCGTGGGAGGGAGGGAGGGAGGGAGTGCTAGCCCACCAGAAGAAGGGGGGCTGGCTGTGTCTGAGTGAGGTGTTTGTCTGTGCTGCCCCAGTGCACATCAATCTGTTTAATTTTAGCTACAGATTGTCGCTGTCTCTTTATGCATGGCCAGCATGAGGCCTACATCCGTCACGAGGCAGTACATTAACAAGGAGACGGGCTGTTAGGAGGAACAGATGGCCACCTGGCCGAAGTGTCGTAGTGCAGGCCGCCCGCCCGGCAGGGGTTTCAGTGCCAGTTCCTAGAACCCAGGGCCTGGTTGGCCGAGAGGAATTCTGACCCTGGTCCATTAGAACTAGTCAGGCATCCTGGAGGGCCACTGGTGGAGGAGGGGTGGGGGTTTGGGCCGAGGATGGATATGGATGGGCACGTAGAGATAGGGTGACCACATGTCCCGGATTGCAATTTAGCAACAAATTCAAACACCACTAATTTTAGATTTTTTTTTGATTTGTTTCAGTCAGACATTCCAACCTGTCTTTTGCTGTAACATTGCGCTTATGAAAATATATAAATAATCAGGATGTGGTAGCCTAAGCCTACTGGTGATGCTCAACACTTCTCCAATCGCTGTTGAGATGCGATATTCTGCGCAGTGCCGAAACCAACTCTGAACAAACTATATTCATTTGGGGACAGGTCAAAATGCATGAAACATTTATGGTAATTTAGCTAGCTAGCTTGGTGTTGCTAGCTAGCTTGGTGTTGCTAGCTAGCTTGGTGTTGCTAGCTAGCTTGGTGTTGCTAGCTAGCTTGGTGTTGCTAGCTAGCTTGGTGTTGCTAGCTAGCTTGGTGTTGCTAGCTAGCTTGGTGTTGCTAGCTAGCTTGGTGTTGCTAGATAGCTTGGTGTTGCTAGCTAGCTTGGTGTTGCTAGCTAGCTTGGTGTTGCTAGCTAGCTTGGTGTTGCTAGCTAGCTTGGTGTTGCTAGATCATTTGTCCTGGGATATAAACGTTGGGTTGTTATTTTACCTGAAATGCACAAGGTCCTCTACTCCGACAATGAATCCACAGATTAAAGGGTAAACTGAGTTGTGTCTAGTAATCTCTCCTCCTTCAGGCTTCTTCTTCTTCTTCTTCTTTGGACTTAATATGGTTGCTGACAACCAACTTTAAGGTGCATTACCACCACTAACTGGACTGGAGTGTGGACCTCAGTTCCACTTTCAATCACCCATGTGATATGCTTCTAAAAACCAATGAGGAGATGGGAGAGGCGGGAGTTGCAGCGCGTCAAGCATCACAAATAGAACCAAGTTCTATTTTAGCGCCGGCTACTCAGACGCGAGCGAGCAGTGTGAATAACATGTATGTGTAATTTATTTAAATGTATGTCATTAAAATGTATTTTGCAACACTTGCACACGCGACGCGAGCGGTGTGGTCAGCATGTTAGGCCTAACTATTTACCATTATGAAGCCCTACAAAAATAGCTGAAGTAAATTATCGTATTAGACTGTAAGATACACATTAATTCGGTCAAACTTGTGAGGCTCTCCATGCTCAGGTGTGACCTCAGCATGGATATGGAGATGTTGGCTCCCTGACTGGAGGAGGGTGGATGTAGGTGTTGGTGGAGGAGGGTGACTGGAGGAGGGTGATCTGTAGTTCAGGTTTCAAGATGTCTCATTCCATTCTGGTTCTGCACTAAATGCAAACGGCCTGGCCGTTGAAAAAGTATTTAAAATTTATAATTCAAAATGATACACAAATGATCCAACACCCGATCATTGTAGTAATCTGTCTGTGCTGATCATTGTAATCTGTCTGTGCTGATCATTGTAGTAATCTGTCTGTGCTGATCATTGTAGTAATCTGTCTGTGCTGATCATTGTAGTAATCTGTCTGTGCTGATCGTTGTAGTAATCTGTCTGTGCTGATCATTGTAATCTGTCTGTGCTGATCATTGTAGTAATCTGTCTGTGCTGATCATTGTAGTAATCTGTCTGTGCTGATCATTGTAGTAATCTGTCTGTGCTGATCATTGTAGTAATCTGTCTGTGCTGATCATTGTAGTAATCTGTCTGTGCTGATCATTGTAGTAATCTGTCTGTGCTGATCGTTGTAGTAATCTGTCTGTGCTGATCATTGTAATCTGTCTGTGCTGATCATTGTAGTAATCTGTCTGTGCTGATCGTTGTAGTAATCTGTCTGTGCTGATCATTGTCGTAATCTGTCTGTGCTGATCGTTGTAGTAATCTGTCTGTGCTGATTGTTGTAATAATCTGTCTGTGCTGATCATTGTAGTAATCTGTCTGTGCTGATCATTGTAGTAATCTGTCTGTGCTGATCATTGTAGTAATCTGTCTGTGCTGATCGTTGTAGTAATCTGTCTGTGCTGATCGTTGTAGTAATCTGTCTGTGCTGATTGTTGTAATAATCTGTCTGTGCTGATCGTTGTAGTAATCTGTCTGTGCTGATCGTTGTAGTAATCTGTCTGTGCTGATCGTTGTAGTAATCTGTCTGTGCTGATCATTGTAGTAATCTGTCTGTGCTGATCATTGTAATCTGTCTGTGCTGATCGTTGTAGTAATCTGTCTGTGCTGATCGTTGTAGTAATCTGTCTGTGCTGATTGTTGTAATAATCTGTCTGTGCTGATTGTTGTAATAATCTGTCTGTGCTGATTGCTGTGGTAATCTGTCTGTGCTGATCGTTGTAGTGGCATACTACTCATATGCACTCTTATACAAATGCCTCATCATCCTGCATGCTCCTGATAGCAACTAGGCGGCCATGTTGGATTAATGTCATGGGGAGGGGCATGGGGAGTGACATACTGTATGATGCAGGCTCTGTTGGCTCAGTGTGCGTGTGGTTGCCCGGTGTGGGGATGTTCTCTGGCCATGAAGGGGCTCTTTGTGCGGCCAAGCCACTTGCTTCTGTGTGGAACTTGACATCCCCGAGCACAAAGGAACAAGTGCACAGTGTGTATGTAGGAGGAACCAGGGCCAGAGGAAACTGGGGGATGGAGGGAGGAGGGGAGGCGCCTTGGAGGAGGAGGCTGGAAAGCGATGAGCGCCATCTGCTGTTTGGTCACACTCTGTGACGTCAGTGACCCACATGCCTTTTCTCCTTGGTGTCATTGGCCAACGGTATGAGGTCACTGGAAACTAATGCACCAGATGTTAATCTGTTTTTCAAGGAGTCAAATCAGTGAATGATCAACAGAATAGTTTTGTCAATTAAAATGACCTCATTATCTCCAGACATGCCCTCCATAACAATCCGATAACAGCACTGTGATAAGTGACTGACAGCATTTAAAACCAGGTCTTGATCTGAACAAATCATATGCTGTATATCGTTTTGTTTATTGACTCCCTGACACTTTAATGTTTACCAAACATTCATTTATCTTTGATTAACGAACATATATGAAAGCAGGAGAATGAGGAGGAGATCATTTACATGTATGAGATAACCAATGTAGCTTGTGGGTCCACAGACTCATGCTGAGACACTGATGGATTCTGTTTACAGTGGGTCTTTAGTAAGCTCTTCCCATCAATAGACATGGCATTAGTTCTCTCAGCAGTTAATAGCCAATCGATGGCCAGAGAAGATTATGGGAGTCCTGCTGGATAAGAGCACTGTGTGATGATTGGTATCACAATGATAAGACAAGACTTGTAGCGAAGTGTCTTTGTCTGTGTGTGTGTGTGTGTGTGTGTGTGTGTGTGTGTGTGTGTGTGTGTGTCACCACCAGGCACCAGCAGCATTGAACCAGGCCCCCTGCGGATGTGGGTTGCACTGTCAGGCCGAGTCAGAAATCACAGACACAGCTTGATTCTCTGTCACCTTCCCTGGAGAGACCCATACACACACACACATACACACACACGGCCTGCTGCCTCATCACCCCAGGAGACAGTGCAGAAGTTGGGGCTGAATGGCTAGGCAGTTGGGTGGCTAGGCACCACATCAACCCTCCAATCTGCTCTTTAAGTTCACCGAGAGCCTGAAGCGTTGTTAGGCCTGGGTACAGATGGGTTTTTTCTCCACCCAATTTTCCAGCCGGAACACACATGAGCTGGTTCTCACTCTAAGAGCTGTTTGAGAGTGCCCTGGGTGAAACCCTGGCAAAGCCAAGCCGTCACTAGGAGCATGGAGGGCAGAGAGGAGGTCACAGATAGGCCATGACTGTCTCAGTGTCACGCCAGCCTGACTTCAAATCAGATTGGATCTTTAGGAAGCTGGCACTAGCTATAACAGTGAAGGGCTGGATGGGGGATGGTACAGTAGATACAGTCTCCATCACAGTGAAGGGCTGGATGGTGGATGGTACAGTAGATACAGTCTCTATCACAGTGAAGGGCTGGATGGTGGATGATACAGTAGATACAGTCTATCACAGTGAAGGGCTGGATGGTGGATGATACAGTAGATACAGTCTCTATCACAGTGAAGGGCTGGATGGGGGATGATAGATACAGTCTCCATCACAATGAAGGGCTGGATGGTAGATACAGTCTCCATCACAATGAAGGGCTGGATGGTAGATACAGTCTCCATCACAGTGAAGGGCTGGATGGTAGATACAGTCTCTATCACGGTGAAGGGCTGGATGGTGGATGATAGACACAGTCTCTATCACAGTGAAGGGCTGGATGGTGGATGGTAGATACAGTCTCTATCACAGTGAAGGGCTGGATGGTGGATGGTACAGTAGATACAGTCTCTATCACAGTGAAGGGCTGGATGGTGGATGGTACAGTAGATACAGTCTCTATCACAGTGAAGGGCTGGATGGTAGATACAGTCTCTATCACAGTGAAGGGCTGGATGGTAGATACAGTCTCTATCACAGTGAAGGGCTGGATGGTGGATGGTAGATACAGTCTCTATCACAGTGAAGGGCTGGATGGTGGATGGTAGATACAGTCTCTATCACAGTGAAGGGCTGGATGGTGGATGATACAGTAGATACAGTCTCTATCACAGTGAAGGGCTGGATGGGGGATGGTAGATGCAGTCTCCATCACAATGAAGGGCTGGATGGTGGATGGTAGATGCAGTCTCCATCACAGTGAATGGTGGATGGTAGATACAGTCTCCATCACAGTGAAGGGCTGGATGGTGGATGGTACAGTAGATACAGTCTCCATCACAATGAAGGGCTGGATGGTGGATGGTACAGTAGATACAGTCTCCATCACAATGAAGGGCTGGATGGGGGATGGTAGATACAGTCTCCATCACAGTGAAGGCCTGGATGGTGGATGGTACAGTAGATACAGTCTCTATCACGGTGAAGGGCTGGATGGGGGATGATAGATACAGTCTCTATCACAGTGAAGGGCTGGATGGTAGATACAGTCTCCATCACAGTGAAGGGCTGGATGGTAGATACAGTCTCTAGCACAGTGAAGGGCTGGATGGTGGATGGTAGATACAGTCTCCATCACAGTGAAAGGCTGGATGGTAGATACAGTCTCTATCACAGTGAATGGCTGGATGGTGGATGGTAGATACAGTCTCTGTAGTGTACACTCTGAAATGCCTCCAAGGGAGTGTCTTCCTACTAGTGAACAGGGTGAGAAACACATTACATGACATTTAATGCAGCGTGGAGAAGAATAAGAAGCCAACTAACCTCTTTCATCGTCTTTCTTTTTCTCTCTTTCTCTCTCTCTACCTCTGTCTGTCTCTCTCTCTCTACCTCTGTCTGTCTCTCTCTCTACCTCTGTCTGTCTCTCTCTCTACCTCTGTCTGTCTCTCTCTCTACCTCTGTCTGTCTCTCTCTCTACCTCTGTCTGTCTCTCTCTACCTCTGTCTGTCTCTCTCTCTACCTCTGTCTGTCTCTCTCTCTACCTCTGTCTGTCTCTCTCTACCTCTGTCTGTCTCTCTCTCTACCTCTGTCTGTCTCTCTCTACCTCTGTCTGTCTCTCTCTCTACCTCTGTCTGTCTCTCTCTCTACCTCTGTCTGTCTCTCTCTCTACCTCTGTCTGTCTCTCTCTAACTCTGTCTGTCTCTCTCTCTACCTCTGTCTGTCTGTCTCTCTACCTCTGTCTGTCTGTCTCTCTACCTCTGTCTGTCTCTCTCTCTACCTCTGTCTGTCTCTCTCTCCATCTAGGGCCACTAGAGCAGCTAAACAACACGTTTTGCGTTATCTCTCTAATGACCGTGAATGTGGCCAGGAGCACGCACGGAGCACAGCTAGGCCTATGTGAGATAATGTAGTGTTGTGTCTTGAAAACACAAATGATCTCAGCTGGAATTGCACCATTATTTCAATCAAAGAACTCAATTGTCACTGATAGGAGATGTTCTGCTCCGCTGTTTCAGATTTGATTCAAAGGGGGCAAGATTCTATCAGATCCGCGCTAGCCGACTCCCACAAAGCATTTGTTTTGGCGGTGTCAGAGGTGGAACTGCGCTAGAGCTGTCAAATCCACAAGGGGCTCCCGGATTATGTCTAAAGCGGACACTGTCATTGGCTGCACAGAGTCGCATCAACACTAGAAGCGCCAATTGAGTCATTTTGACTCAATGTGAATTTAAAATGGAGATACTGTATCTCTGCCACGCCTGCCTCCATGCTTGACTTTTCCTAAATACATCTATTAAACACAGGTATGCTGTTAGAATTTCGATATCGCAAACATCATTTGTGTTTTAGCAGTTTTAAAAGGACATGTCATTTTTTTTCCAGGGAGTGACAGTGTTTTTTTCTCTCCAAATCCTCTTCCCAGAGTCACATGCAGGTAAGACTGTTTCAAAATATCACTATTTCCAAGATTAACCTCTGTTCCACACATGAGCATGAGTCAATGGTTAGCTTACAGAAAGATAAACTAATGAAAATGCTATGGTGTTCTTTGAAATAACTATTTTTTCATGTTATCCAAGACCTTCATAAACACAATCAAATGTACATTTTCCCAATAGCATATATGAAATATATTTATTAGACTGTTATAATGTTGGATTCAAAATGACTTTTCTAAACAACCTTATTTACAAGTCAGAGCACTAGCATCTGATTAACATACAAATTATTGAAAAATAGACACAAATTACTAATTTGAAAATTTGTGACAGGCACACAAAAAATGTAAATGTCTTGTATCCAGTTCATGATTTTCTTCATAATAATTCCAATTTGTTGTGGCTAATGTTAGCTAGTTTAGCTAGGTGGCTAATGTTAGCTAGTTTAGCTAGGTGTTCAGGTTAGTGTAAGGGTTAGCTAACATGCTAGCTAAGTAGATAAAAAGTAGCAAGTAGTTACAAAATTAGCTAAAATTATAAAGTTGTCCATCACCTTCGTGTTATACGCCCACCCATCCTCCTTGAGCAACCTCCCTCCTATCGTTTCAGTCTATCTACTGACTATACATGGTGTGACTGGTCCTCATCTACTGACTATACATGGTGTGACTGGTCCTTATCTACTGACTATACATGGTGTGACTGGTCCTTATCTACTGACTATACATGGTGTGACTGGTCCTTATCTACTGACTATACATGGTGTGACTGGTCCTTATCTACTGACTATACATGGTGTGACTGGTCCTTATCTCCTGGCTATACATGGTGTGACTGGTCCTTATCTCCTGGCTATACATGGTGTGACTGGTCCTTATGTACTGACTATACATGGTGTGACTGGTCCTTATCTACTGACTATACATGGTGTGACTGGTCCTTATCTACTGACTATACATGGTGTGACTGGTCCTTATCTACTGACTATACATGGTGTGACTGGTCCTTATCTACTGACTATACATGGTGTGACTGGTCCTTATCTACTGACTATACATGGTGTGACTGGTCCTTATCTACTGACTACACATGGTGTGACTGGTCTTTATCTACTGACTATACATGGTGTGACTGGTCCTTATCTACTGACTATACATGGTGTGACTGGTCCTTATCTACTGACTATACATGGTGTGACTGGTCCTTATCTACTGACTATACATGGTGTGACTGGTCCTTATCTACTGACTATACATGGTGTGACTGGTCCTTATCTACTGACTATACATGGTGTGACTGGTCCTTATCTACTGACTATACATGGTGTGACTGGTCCTTATCTACTGACTATACATGGTGTGACTGGTCCTTATCTACTGACTATACATGGTGTGACTGGTCCTTATCTACTGACTATACATGGTGTGACTGGTCCTTATCTCCTGGCTATACATGGTGTGACTGGTCCTTATGTACTGACTATACATGGTGTGACTGGTCCTTATCTACTGACTATACATGGTGTGACTGGTCCTTATCTACTGACTATACATGGTGTGACTGGTCCTTATCTACTGACTATACATGGTGTGACTGGTCTTTATCTACTGACTATACATGGTGTGACTGGTCCTTATCTACTGAATATACATGGTGTGACTGGTCCTTATCTACTGACTATACATGGTGTGACTGGTCTTTATCTACTGACTATACATGGTGTGACTGGTCCTTATCTACTGACTATACATGGTGTGACTGGTCTTTATCTACTGACTATACATGGTGTGACTGGTCCTTATCTACTGAATATTCATGGTGTGACTGGTCCTTATCTACTGACTATACATGGTGTGACTGGTCTTTATCTACTGACTATACATGGTGTGACTGGTCCTTATCTACTGACTATACATGGTGTGACTGGTCCTTATCTACTGACTATACATGGTGTGACTGGTCCTTATCTACTGACTATACATGGTGTGACTGGTCCTTATCTACTGACTATACATGGTGTGACTGGTCCTTATCTACTGACTATACATGGTGTGACTGGTCCTTATCTACTGACTATACATGGTGTGACTGGTCCTTATCTACTGACTATACATGGTGTGACTGGTCCTTATCTACTGACTATACATGGTGTGACTGTGCCGATGACACAATGTGACAGAGACACTGATGACCAGGGGGGTGGGTCAATCTGGGGGGGCAGAGTGGGTCAGGATGGTGCTGGGGAAAGGTCATCGCCATGGAGCAGCTGTCTGCCGCATCATCACTCAGAGACTGTGGGGAAGAGCTGCTTTGTGTGTGTGTGTGTGTGTGTGTGTGTGTGTGTGTGTGTGTGTGTGTGTGTGTGTGTGTGTGTGTGTGTGTGTGTGTGTGTGTGTGTGTGTGTGTGTGTGTGTGTGTGTGTGTGTGTGTGTGTGTGTGTGTGTGTGTGTGTGTGTGTGTGTGTGTTTATGTGTGTTTATGTGTGTGTGTGTGTTCATGTGTGTCTTTGATTTTGTGTGTGTGTGTGTGTTCATGTGTGTCTTTGATTTTGTGTGTGTGTGTGTGTGTGAGATAACAAATGGAGACTTCACCTTTAGATTATCCAGTATACCTGGTGTGTGTTATTCAAGGCCTGTCCATCCATCACACAGGGGAGGCCGTACCATTTATCAAGGGCAATGGGATATAGGGAACATTTCGGGGTGAGAGTGATAGCTGGTTGCTAATAGAGCTACTGAGCTACTCCTATCAAAGCCTGCGTTAGCATTTAGCATTATAGCAATGAGATTTGGTTAATCCTAGTTTATAGCAAGGTTAGATTGTGCTGCTGATATGGCTAAATGCTATATGTCAGAGCGGGCCGTCAGTCAAGAAAACAAAACAGTCGATAATCAATCAATCATAATGATTGAATGGTGTGATTCATATATCTGTGTTGTAATATAGATAACCCATATGACCAATAGGAAGATCTACCAGTGCTTTCATTTGACCAATAGGAAGAGAGTATCTACCAGTGCTTTCATTTCACAAAATGGTTTATATGATCAATCTACCAAATAGCAATATGACATCAGTATTAATAAACAGGCTATTTGGTTATTGGACCAATCCCCCACAGAGGTAATGAGGCATTATTTGGTTATTGGACCAATCCCCCACAGAGTTAATGAGGCATTATTTGGTTATTGGACCAATCCCCCACAGAGTTAATGAGGCATTGTTTGGTTATTGGACCAATCCCCCACAGAGTTAATGAGGCATTGTTTGGTTATTGGACCAATCCCCCACAGAGTTAATGAGGCATTATTTGGTTATTGGACCAATCCCCCACAGAGTTAATGAGGCATTGTTTGGTTATTGGACCAATCCCCCACAGAGTTAATGAGGCCTTATTTGGTTATTGGACCAATTCCCCGCAGAGTTAATGAGGCATTATTTGGTTATTGGACCAATCCCCCACAGAGGTAATGAGGCATTGTTTGGTTATTGGACCAATCCCCCACAGAGTTAATGAGGGATTGTTTGGTTATTGGACCAATCCCCCACAGAGGAAATTAGGTATTGTTTGGTTATTGGACCAATCCCCCACAGAGGTAATGAGGCATTATTTGGTTATTGGACCAATCCCCCACAGAGGTAATGAGGCATTGTTTGGTTATTGGACCAATCCCCCACAGAGGTAATGAGGCATTGTTTGGTTATTGGACCAATCCCCCACAGAGGTAATGAGGCATTGTTTGGTTATTAGACCAATCCCCCACAGAGGTAATGAGGCAGTATTTGGTTATTAGACCAATCCCCCACAGAGGTAATGAGGCATTGTTTGGTTATTGGACCAATCCCCCACAGAGGTAATGAGGCATTGTTTGGTTATTAGACCAATCCCCCACAGAGGTAATGAGGCAGTATTTGGTTATTAGACCAATCCCCCACAGAGGTAATGAGGCAGTATTTCGTTATTGGACCAATCCCCCACAGAGGTAATGAGGCATTGTTTGGTTATTGGACCAATCCCCCACAGAGGTAATGAGGCATTATTTGGTTATTAGACCAATCCCCCACAGAGTTAATGAGGCCTTATTTGGTTATTAGACCAATCCCCCACAGAGTTAATGAGGCATTGTTTGGTTATTAGACCAATCCCCCACAGAGTTAATGAGGCATTGTTTGGTTATTAGACCAATCCCCCACAGAGTTAATGAAGCATTGTTTGGTTATTAGACCAATCCCCCACAGAGTTAATGAGGCCTTATTTGGTTATTAGACCAATCCCCCACAGAGTTAATGAGGCCTTATTTGGTTATTAGACCAATCCCCCACAGAGTTAATGAGGCATTGTTTGGTTATTGGACCAATCCCCCACAGAGTTAATGAAGCCTGAACATGATCAAATTATTCACAATACAACAACAACAAAGGTGGTTTATTTTCTGCTCAACACTAATTAGTCTAATTAACTAGAGTGTTTATCGTAGGGTGACCTTATCATTAATCCTTCAAAGCAAAATACTGACTACATTTATTGCTGAATGCCTGCTTAATCAATGAGTTATATGAGCCATATTCTAGGAGACTATGTTGGTGCGTGGGGATCTCTCCTAAAGATGACTTTTATTCAACATTGAACGCTATGAGTGAGATTTTAGCTATGGAACAACTGCCAAGAATTGTTGGATTCGTAGTTCTCTCATTCTTGGCTAAGGACTACAGGTTGTCAGGTTGTTTCTTTGTCTCTCTGTTTCACCATTTTTAACTCTCTTTGTCTTTGTCGGTCTTCATTCTCGTCTCTTTAATTAAATAGCTACTCTATTTTATTTCGTTCCTCTGTCTGTCCACAGCTACAGTTCTCCATCTCTTCATTCTCTTTCTCCAATGCACTCTCTCTATTTCTACATTTCTATCTATTGTTTACCTCCATGGCCAAGT
>NC_092152.1:83416393-83441393 GCF_045791955.1 Oncorhynchus clarkii lewisi | reverse complement strand
GAATGTTTTTGCCTGTCTTTACACTTTGTGTAGTTCATATAGTTACATGTTTCATTAGTTGGCATACGGAATCATAATCTGTTTTGTTGCATCGGGCAAATATGTAATAAAATGTGAAATGTTCCCCTTTACATCCGAGCTGTTCAAGTTTATGTACACAAGAGGTCATAACATTATAGTGCAATAAAATGAGTTGGTCTGTATACTGAACTGGAGTTGTTCCAGCTAAATCCTTCCTACATGTCAAATATGAGATTCATGAAAAAGTTAAACTTGACCTCACGTCTCAAGTTCCAATTCCATCCCATCTAAAGCTAGGCATGCACCACTCCCACTTCACACCGATGGTCACACTATCTGACATTAAAGTGCTCAAAGTGGCACAGTCATCACCTATCTGTCCTGGAAAGATGGTAGGTATCTCACACCAGAGAGGAACTACAAAGAGACGGTGGCCAAAGAGTTTCAGTGTGAGTGAGTGAGTGAGTGTGTGTGTGTGTGAGAGAGCGAGTGAGCGAGTGAGCGAGAGAGTGAGAGTGTGTGAGAGAGAGAGTGAGTGAGTGAGTGCGTGAGTGAGTGAGTGAGTGAGTGAATGAGTGAGTGAGTGAGTGAGTGAGTGTGAGAGTGTGAGAGTGTGAAAGAGGCAGGCTCAGGAGCCTCTGAACATGCCTCATCGGGCCTTGCCCGGTGTCTGGAGTGACACCAGAGTGGCCTGAGATCTTCATTACGCTGAGCAACACTTTCAGAGACGGACTGGGGCTCGGGTTCCAGCCTGCCCTGCACTCAGCTCACTCCTCACACTGCTCCCAACCTTTATTCCACTCTGCTCCCACACCCCCCCAGGCTACTCAAATAGCTGGGGCCGCCGCGGACAGGTTATTACTTGTTAAATACCACATGAACAGCAAATAAAAAGGGCCCGAGAAGTGACCCGGGTCTCTGATTTGGCAGGGCGACAGACCAGTAAGTGTAAATCTAAACAGTGTTAAACTGGGCAGCAGATATTAGGTCCCCAGTCACTAATGAGGTGGTTTATTCAGGGGACGCCAGGCATAGCTGGGAAGCCACTAACTGCTCTGCTGTTAAGAGGCATTTATTGAAGCACGGATCTTATTTTCACACTCAGGCCGAACATGACCCCCAGTGTGTGCATGTGTGGGTGTGTGCGTGAGTGTGAAAAGCTGCTTTTCTCTTTTGACTGACACAAGCAGATTTCTGGGAAGTAAGATCATGGCTGACGAGCTGAGTGGCTGGGTAGCTGGCTGGCTGACTGGCTGGGTGTCTGGGTAGCTGGCTGGCTGACTGGCTGGATATCTGGGTAGCTGGCTGGCTGACTGGCTGGGTGTCTGGGTAGCTGGCTGGCTGACTGGCTGGGTAGCTGACTGGCTGGGTGTCTGGGTAGCTGGCTGGCTGACTGGCTGGGTGTCTGGGTAGCTGGCTGGCTGACTGACTGGGTGTCTGGGTAGCTGGCTGGCTGGGTGTCTGGGTAGCTGGCTGGGTGTCTGGATAGCTGGCTGGGTGTCTGGATAGCTGGCTGGGTGTCTGGGTAGCTGGCTGGGTATCTGGGTAGCTGGCTGGGTGTCTGGGTAGCTGGCTGGGTGTCTGGGTAGCTGGCTGGCTGACTGACTGGGTCTCTGGGTAGCTGGCTGGCTGACTGGCTGGGTGTCTGGGTAGCAGGCTGGGTGTCTGGGTAGCTGGCTGGGTGTCTGGGTAGCTGGCTGGGTGTCTGGGTAGCTGGCTGGCTGACTGGCTGGGTGTCTGGGTAGCTGGCTGGGTGTCTGGGTAGCTGGCTGGGTGTCTGGGTAGCTGGCTGGCTGACTGGCTGAGTGTCTGGGTAGCTGACTGGCTGGGTGTCTGGGTAGCTGGCTGGGTGTCTGGCTGGGTGTCTGGGTAGCTGGCTGGCTGACTGGCTGGGTGTCTGGGTAGCTGGCTGGCTGACTGGCTGGGTGTCTGGGTAGCTGACTGGCTGGGTGTCTGGGTAGCTGGCTTGGTGTCTGGGTAGCTGGCTGGCTGACTGGCTGGGTGTCTGGGTAGCTGGCTGGGTGTCTGGGTAGCAGGCTGGGTGTCTGGGTAGCTGGCTGGGTGTCTGGGTAGCAGGCTGGGTGTCTGGGTAGCTGGCTGGGTGTCTGGGTAGCTGGCTGGGTGCCTGGGTAGCAGGCTGGCTGACTGGCTGGGTGACTGGGTAGCTGGCTGGGTGTCTGGGTAGCAGGCTGGCTGACTGGCTGGGTGACTGGGTAGCTGGCTGGCTGACTGGCTGGGCGGTAGCATGTGGCCGTGGAGGGTATAAAAGTATACTGCAGTATATTTATAAAGGGCCACAATTAACCAAACGCTAATTAACAAGCTTCCCTCCTCGAGGAAGCATGGCAGTCTTCCAAGCAGCGCAACCCTATCCCACGCTTTCATCAGAGGTGCAAAGTGAGGTTATTAATGGCTAAGAACACTACCCAAGGAGACCGGCTACTCCTGAATGCCCCACATCAGCTCCCCACGGGGACGCCTTCAATGCTAAATAGTGGCAGGCTACGTACCAATATGCTAGGTGTACATTTTCACACTTTTCAGGTGCTGCTGTAGGTACTTTAATAAAAACGTTTAGTCTTTTAGCAGACACTCTTATCCAGTGAGTTCAGACATTTTCATTATTTTTTTTACTGTACTGGTCCCCCGTGGGAATCAAACCCACAACCCTGGCATTGCAAGCGCCATGCTCTGCCAACTGAGCCGCATGGTACAACAGGGTGAAACACATTGCGTGTATGTGAATTTGTTCGTGGCTAAGCCTTTGGCGCGTCTAACGACGGCTATATATAGACGTGTAAATGCCCCGTGTCTGTCCCCGTCAAAAATATCTGACATTACAAATCTAATCTAAGGAAACATGTCAGAGTTATGTAGCACCTCACTTTAGGCTCGTACCCAGAGCCTAGTACCCTCCCCCTTTTCCTTGGCCCAGCAAGGGGAGGGCGTGAGAGGAGGAGGGGGTGGGTGGGGGAATGTGCGGGTGCTGAAATCTGTAATGGGAAGGGGGGCGCGCTCGTCACTCTCTGCAGGGCCCTGTTGTCACCTCCCACACCCCATTCCCCCATCCACCACACCCCATTCCCCCATCCACCACCTCCCAAACCCCATTCCCCCATCCACCACCTCCCACACCCCATTCCCCCATCCACCACCTCCCACACCCCATTCCACCATCCACCACCTCCCACACCCCATTCCCCCTACCACCACCTCCCACACACCATTCCACCATCCACCACCTCCCACACCCCATTCCACCATCCACCACCTCCCACACCCCATTCCCCCATCCACCACCCCATTCCCCCTTCCACCACCTCCCTTTCCCCCTTCCACCACCTCCCACACCCCATTCCCCCATCCACCACCTCCCAGACCCCATTCCCCCATCCACCACCTCCCACACCCCATTCCCCCATCCACCACCTCCCAGACCCCATTCCCCCATCCACCCCCCTCTTATGCTCCTCTTCCCTGTCCCCCCGTCCGCCATCTCTTACGTCCCTCTCCCCGATCCTCCCCACTCTTATACTCCTCTCCCCCTTCTGCCCCCCTCTTCCACCCCTCTCCTCATCCCCGGTCTGCCTCCCTCTCCCACCCCTCTCCTCATCCCCCGTCTGCCTCCCTCTCCCGCCCCTCTCCTCATCCCCCCGTCCGCCTCCCTCTCCCACCCCTCTCCTCATCCCCCATCCACCTCCCTCTCCCACCCCTCTCCTCATCCCTCCGTCCACCTCCCTCTCCCACACCTCTCCTCATCCCCCCGTCCGCCTCCCTCTCCCACCCCTCTCCTCATCCCCCATCCACCTCCCTCTCCCGCCCCTCTCCTCAACCCGCGTCCACCCCCCTCTTCCACCCCTCTCCTCATCCCCCGTCCGCCTCCCTCTCCCACCCCTCTCCTCATCCCCCCGTCCGCCTCCCTCTCCCAACCCTCTCCTCATCCCCCCGTCCGCCTCCCTCTCCCACCCCTCTCCTCATCCCTCCGTCCACCACCCTCTCCCGCCCTCTCCTCATCCCCCGTCCACCTCCCTCTCCCACCCCTCTCCTCATCCCTCCATCCGCCTCCCTCTCCCACCCCTCTCCTCATCCCTCCATCCGCCTCCCTCTCCCGCCCCTCGCCTCATCCCCCCGTCCTCCTCCCTCTCCCGCCCCTCTATTCCATATGACAGTCAGAGACCCCTGAGCAGCTGGGTCTGGTGACACTTGTCAACAGGGAGATACTGTGACCACTGTGTCTGACTACATCTACATTCTTACATGTTAGTCATTTAGCAGACACTCTTATCCAGAGAGACTTACATGTTAGTAATTTAGCAGACACTCTTATCCAGAGAGACTTTTTTTTTACTAGTTCCACTCTCACACACACTGTCCCACCCAACCCTGACAGCCGACATCATGTGATTAGCCCGGGCAGGCTCCGGAGGTAAGAGGAGACCGCCCCTGCACGCACACACACAGACACACACACACACACACACACACACACACACACACACACACACACACACACACACACACACACACACACACACACACACAGTGTAGTAAGTAGTTGTGTTCTGAGCTGTCCAGGGACATGATGTTCAAACCTGGCCTGGTCTGTAACATTAGTCAGCTCATTAATGATTCACGTGGCAACTCCTCAAACCTACTAAAATCATCTGTGAAATGGACAGATAACCACATTCACACAAACCTATTTCTGTTCCCCCTTTCTCTCCAAGGACAATGTGTCTCCATAGCAGCGCACTGTTATATTTCTCATCAGCTTGTTTCAAAACCCTTAAAGCTAAAACATTTAGTTGGCTCTCAGAGTGTGTCTATGTCAGGGACTTGGATGTATTAATGATGAGAAAAGGCACTAAGTGTGGTATAGGGCAGAAATAACATTTATTTTTTTACCTTTACTTAACTAGGCAAGTCAGTTATGAACAAATACTCATTTACAATGAAGGCCTACACCGGCCAAACATGGACGATGTTGGGCCAATTGTACGCCTCTTGCACTGAGATGCAGACACTCAGGAGCCCTCAGGAGTGTATGGCAGTATATTTTATTTATTTATTTTTATTTAACCAGGAAGGGCTCATTGAGATTTACAATCTCTTTTTCAAGAGTGTCCTGGCCAAGATAGGCAGCACCAAGTCATTAAAAAAATGACAGACAAACAACATGAAAAACTACAAGTAATCTAATAAAAAAAACATAAAATTCAGTATAACAAAGTATAACAAAATCAGAAACAGCAAATTAAAAACATTGACAGGTCAGGGAATCAGTCTCAAGATCATTCATCAGTGATTATAAAATACAAAGTTCTTCCAGTTTAAAAGTATTTTGTAAGGCGTTCCAGTATTTGACAGTATATGACAGTATTTGACAGTATATGACAGTATATGGCAGTATTTGACAGTATATGATAGTATATGGCAGTATTTGACAGTATATGACAGTATATGACAGTATATGACAGTATATGGCAGTATATGACAGTATATGACAGTATTTGACAGTATATGGCAGTATATGACAGTATATGACAGTATATGACAGTATATGACAGTATATGGCAGTATATGGCAGTATATGACAGTATTTGACAGTATTTGACAGTATATGGCAGTATATGACAGTATATGACAGTATATGGCAGTATATGGCAGTATATGACAGTATATGGCAGTATATGGCAGTATATGGCAGTATTTGGGGCGGCAGGTAGCCCAGTGGTTAGAGCATTGGACCAGTAACCGAAAGGTTGCTAGATCCAATCCCTGATTTGGAAGGTAAAACATATGTTGTTCTGTCCCTGAACAAGGCAGTTAACCCACTGTTCCCCTGAACAAGGCAGTTAACCCACTGTTCCCCTGAACAAGGCAGTTAACCCACTGTTCCCCTGAACAAGGCAGTTAACCCACTGTTCCCCTGAACAAGGCAGTTATCCCACTGTTCCCCTGAACAAGGCAGTTAACCCACTGTTCCCCTGAATAAGGCAGTTAACCCACTGTTCCCCTGAACAAGGCAGTTAACCCACTGTTCCCCTGAACAAGGCAGTTAACCCACTGTTCCCCTGAACAAGGCAGTTATCCCACTGTTCCCCTGAACAAGGCAGTTATCCCACTGTTCCCCTGAACAAGGCAGTTAACCCACTGTTCCCCTGAACAAGGCAGTTATCCCACTGTTCCCCTGAACAAGGCAGTTATCCCACTGTTCCCCTGAACAAGGCAGTTATCCCACTGTTCCCCTGAACAAGGCAGTTAACCCACTGTTCCCCTGAACAAGGCAGTTATCCCACTGTTCCCCTGAACAAGGCAGTTAACCCACTGTTCTCCTGAACAAGGCAGTCAACCCACTGTTCCCCTGAACAAGGCAGTTATCCCACTGTTCCCCTGAACAAGGCAGTTATCCCACTGTTCCCCTGAACAAGGCAGTCAACCCACTGTTCCCCTGAACAAGGCAGTTATCCCACTGTTCCCCTGAACAAGGCAGTTATCCCACTGTTCCCCAGAACAAGGCAGTTATCCCACTGTTCCTAGGCCGTCATTGTAAATAAGAATTTGTTGTTAACTGATTTGCCTAGTTAAATAAATACAAATATGGCAGTGTACGATATGACAGTACATGGCCGTGACACACACAGCTCATTCTTACCCTCTCCCTGACTTGGTGTATGTGTGTATTTTGAGAGGCTGTGTTAGGTTGCCACACCACACACCCCTCCTCTCATCCCTTCTCTCATCCCTTCTCTCCTTCCCCTCTCCCAGGGTAAGGAGTGAAGGATGGTGTTGTGTATCAGGCTGAGTTAAAGCAATGTCAACACATTCATCCTGACAGGGTTTTATTTCAGCTGCTCAGTGGCCATTTTGAGATGCACGCACACGCAGGCACACACACACGCAGGCACACAAACACACACATGTACACACAGTCACACAGTGTTACCAGATATGTGAATGTCCTTCCTGAGATATGTTACACACATTGAACAGTATGTGTGTATGCACACTGATATGTTCCTGGGTGAGCACTCATAGTTTGTGTTTAAAGTTACATTTCCATATCATTTGAATTGATATGATTAAGTAATATTCCTTCTAATAAGGATTAGACCTTGAATATCTGTAATGTAAAGTTGTTGCTGTGACTTGGAAATCCCAATGAATAACACAGCTATTGATTGGTTAGCTATTTGATTGACTGCAGGCTGCTTGAGCAGCTTCGGCTGGTGGAGTAAGAGAATATTAGGTTGGAAATGTGAACTATGCCGAGACAAAGCCTTTTCCTCACAACTCCAGGCCCGAGCCGGGTTCTCAGACAAATCCTTTTCCTCTCAACTCCAGGCCCGAGCCGGGTTCTCAGACAAATCCTTTTCCTCTCAACTCCAGGCCCGAGCCTGGTTCTCAGACAAATCCTTTTCCTCACAACTCCAGGCCCGAGCCTGGTTCTCAGACAAATCCTTTTCCTCACAACTCCAGGCCCGAGCCTGGTTCTCAGACAAATCCTTTTCCTCACAACTCCAGGCCCGAGCCTGGTTCTCAGACAAATCATTTTCCTCTCAACTCCAGGACCGAGCCTGGTTCTCAGACAAATCCTTTTCCTCTCAACTCCAGGCCCGAGCCTGGTTCTCAGACAAATCCTTTTCCTCTCAACTCCAGGCCCGAGCCTGGTTCTCAGACAAACCCTTTTCCTCTCAACTCCAGGCCCGAGCCTGGTTCTCAGACAAATCCTTTTCCTCTCAACTCCAGGCCCGAGCCTGGTTCTCAGACAAATCCTTTTCCTCTCAACTCCAGGCCCGAGCCTGGTTCTCAGACAAAGGCTTTTCCTCTCAACTCCAGGCCCGAGCCTGGTTCTCAGACAAATCCTTTTCCTCTCAACTCCAGGCCCGAGCCTGGTTCTCAGACAAATCCTTTTCCTCTCAACTCCAGGCCCGAGCCTGGTTCTCAGACAAATCCTTTTCCTCTCAACTCCAGGCCCGAGCCTGGTTCTCAGACAAATCCTTTTCCTCTCAACTCCAGGCCCGAGCCTGGTTCTCAGACAAAGCCTTTTCCTCTCAACTTCTGGCCCAAGCCTGGTTCTCAGACAAAGGCTTTTCCTCTCAACTCCAGGCCCGAGCCTTGTTCTCAGACAAATCCTTTTCCTCTCAACTCCAGGCCTGACAAGCTTATTCACCTTGTCAGACACGGACCTGAATTGCACTTGCAGTTTACTTCAAAGGACAGTTCTAACATTTGGGCCAAAAATATATGGGTCAAAGAGGACGATTGAAAATGTCAGGGGATGATGTTCGCCAACAGTGACAGTAGCTGTGGGGTTGGCTCTGTCGGTGCACACAAAGCTGGTTTATAACAGGGTATAAATGTGTGTGTGTGTGTGTGTGTGTGTGTGCGTGCGTGCGTGCGTGCGCGTGCGTGCGTGCGTGCGTGTGTGTGTGTATGCGTGCGATATGTGTCTACTGTATGTGTGTACAGTATGTTCAAGTCATTGTATATAAATGTTTACTTCTGTGTATGCACACTATGCATGCCCACACACGTCCTCTCCCCCCTTCTCCTCCGTATCACCCACAATCCCACTCTGCTGTTTCCCCAGGAGACGACCCCGAATAGCTCCCCCAGCCTCTTCCTGCCTTTCCCTCCCACTAATTGCTCTGTCTAAAAACGATCCTCTCTCCAGGAGAGGAGGTGAGAAGCAACGTAACAAGCTGGCCCCGCTCCGCTGTTGTTGTAATTAGTGTGTGGCTTGACTCTGAGAGGACGAGCCAGTCAGCAGGCAGGTAAGGATGGAACAGTGTTGATTTAACTTGCTAGATGTTTGTTGTTGTTTGTTGTTTTTCTTTCTTTCCTCCCTCTCTCCCCCTCCCCCCTCTCTCACACCTCTCTCCCCCTACCACCTCTCTCCCACTACCACCTCTCTCCCCCTACCACCTCTCTCACACCTCTCTCCCCCTACCACCTCTCTCCCACTACCATTTCTCTCCCCTACCACCTCTCTCCCCCTACCACCTCTCTCCCCATACCACCTCTCTCCCCCTAACACCTCTCTCCCCCTCCCACCTCTCTCCCCCTACCACCTCTCTCCCCCTCCCACCTCTCTCACACCTCTCTCCCCCTACCACCTCTCTCCCCCTACCACCTCTCTCCCCCTACCACCACTCTCCCCCTACCACCTCTCTCCCACTACCACTTCTCTCACACCTCTCTCCCCCTACCACCTCTCTCCCCATACCACCTCTCTCCCCCTACCACCTCTCTCCCCCTCCCACCTCTCTCCCCCTCCCACCTCTCTCACACCTCTCTCCCCCTACCACCTCTCTCCCCCTACCACCTCTCTCCCCCTACCACCACTCTCCCCCTACCACCTCTCTCCCACTACCACCTCTCTCACACCTCTCTCCCCCTACCACCTCTCTCCCACTACCATTTCTCTCCCCCTACCACCTCTCTCCCACTACCACCTCTCTCCCCCTACCACCTCTCTCCCCCTACCACCTCTCTCCCCCTACCACCTCTCTCCCCCTACCACCTCTCTCCCCCTACCACCTCTCTCCCCCTACCACCTCTCTCCCACTACCATTTCTCTCCCCCTACCACCTCTCTCCCCCTACCACCTCTCTCCCCCTACCACCTCTCTCCCCCTACCACCTCTCTCACACCTCTCTCCCCCTACCACCTCTCTCCCCCTACCACCTCTCTCCCCCTACCACCTCTCTCCCACTACCACCTCTCTCACACCTCTCTCCCCCTACCACCTCTCTCCCACTACCATTTCTCTCCCCCTACCACCTCTCTCCCCATACCACCTCTCTCCCCCTACCACCTCTCTCCCACTACCACCTCTCTCACACCTCTTTCCCCCTACCACCTCTCTCACACCTCTCTCCCCCTACCACCTCTCTCCCCCTACCACCTCTCTCCCCCTACCACCTCTCTCCCCCTACCACCTCTCTCCCACTACCACCTCTCTCACACCTCTCTCCCCCTACCACCTCTCTCCCACTACCATTTCTCTCCCCCTACCACCTCTCTCCCACTACCACCTCTCTCCCCCTACCACCTCTCTCCCACTACCACCTCTCTCACACCTCTTTCCCCCTACCACCTCTCTCACACCTCTCTCCCCCTACCACCTCTCTCCCACTACCATTTCTCTCCCCCTACCACCTCTCTCCCCCTCCCACCTCTCTCACACCTCTCTCCCCCTACCACCTCTCTCCCCCTACCATCTCTCCCCCTACCATCTCTCTCCCCATCTCACCCTCTCTCTCCCACCCTCTCCTCTACAGAACTTGCAGCTTGTTTGTGGGCAGGATGCTTGGGGCTTGGTGCAGTGCCCCGGAGGCGGCTGCATGAAGGTGACATCTATCACTTAGTGTGGCGGGCGGCACGCTATAAATACCAGCGGCAGGGTCCCAGTGGTCCCGCCTTGTGACAGCGCCGCAGAGGGAGAGCGAGAGAGATTGAGAAAAAGAGAGAGATTGAGAGAGATAGAGATTGAGGAAGAGAGAGAGATTGAGAGAGATAGAGATTGAGGAAGAGAGAGAGATTGAGAGAGATAGAGATTGAGGAAGAGAGAGAGATTGAGAGAGATATAGATTGAGGAAGAGAGAGAGATTGAGAGAGATAGAGATTGAGAAAAAGAGAGAGATTGAGAGAGATAGAGATTGAGGAAGAGAGAGAGATTGAGAGAGATAGAGATTGAGGAAGAGAGAGAGATTGAGAGAGATAGAGATTGAGGAAGAGAGAGAGATTGAGAGAGATAGAGATTGAGGAAGAGAGAGAGATTGAGAGAGATAGAGATTGAGGAAGAGAGAGAGATTGAGAGAGATAGAGATTGAGGAAGAGAGAGAGATTGAGAGAGATAGAGATTGAGAAAAAGAGAGAGATTGAGAGAGATAGAGATTGAGGAAGAGAGAGAGATTGAGAGAGATAGAGATTGAGGAAGAGAGAGAGATTGAGAGAGATAGAGATTGAGGAAGAGAGAGAGATTGAGAGAGATAGAGATTGAGGAAGAGAGAGAGATTGAGAGAGATAGAGATTGAGAAAAAGAGAGAGATTGAGAGAGATAGAGATTGAGGAAGAGAGAGAGATTGAGAGAGATAGAGATTGAGGAAGAGAGAGAGATTGAGAGAGATAGAGATTGAGAGAGAGAGAGAGATTGAGAGAGATAGAGATTGAAAGAGAGAGAGAGATTGAGAGAGATAGAGATTGAGAAAAAGAGAGAGATTGAGAGAGATAGAGATTGAGGAAGAGAGAGAGATTGAGAGAGATAGAGATTGAGGAAGAGAGAGAGATTGAGAGAGATAGAGATTGAGAGAGAGAGAGAGATTGAGAGAGATAGAGATTGAGAGAGATAGAGATTGAGGAAGAGAGAGAGATTGAGAGAGATAGAGATTGAGGAAGAGAGAGAGATTGAGAGAGATAGAGATTGAGGAAGAGAGAGAGATTGAGAGAGAGAGAGATTGAGAGAGATAGAGATTGAGGAAGAGAGAGAGATTGAGAGAGATAGAGATTGAGAGAGAGAGAGAGATTGAGAGAGATAGAGATTGAGAAAAAGAGAGAGATTGAGAGAGATAGAGATTGAGGAAGAGAGAGAGATTGAGAGAGATAGAGATTGAGGAAGAGAGAGAGATTGAGAGAGATAGAGATTGAGAGAGAGAGAGAGATTGAGAGAGATAGAGATTGAGAGAGATAGAGATTGAGGAAGAGATAGAGATTGAGAGAGATAGAGATTGAGGAAGAGAGAGAGATTGAGAGAGATAGAGATTGAGGAAGAGAGAGAGATTGAGAGAGATAGAGATTGAGGAAGAGAGAGAGATTGAGAGAGATAGAGATTGAGGAAGAGAGAGAGATTGAGAGAGATAGAGATTGAGAGAGAGAGAGAGATTGAGAGAGAGAGAGAGAGATCTTAATTATACTACACGGCTACAGCTACACAGCTGCTCTGAGCAAATACACACACTCAGTTAGGAACACACACACACACACACACAGTTAGGAACACACACACACACACTCAGTTAGGAACACACACACACTCAGTTAGGAACACACACACACACACTCAGTTAGGAACACACACACACACACTCAGTTAGGAACACACACACACACACTCAGTTAGGAACACACACACACACACTCAGTTAGGAACACACACACACACACTCAGTTAGGAACACACACACACACACTCAGTTAGGAACACACACACACACACTCAGTTAGGAACACACACACACACACACTCAGTTAGGAACACACACACACACACTCAGTTAGGAACACACACACACACACTCAGTTAGGAACACACACACACACACTCAGTTAGGAACACACACACACACACTCAGTTAGGAACACACACACACACACACTCAGTTAGGAACACACACTCAGTTAGGAACACACACACACACACTCAGTTAGGAACACACACACACACACTCAGTTAGGAACACACACACACACACACTCAGTTAGGAACACACACACACACACTCAGTTAGGAACACACACACACACACTCAGTTAGGAACACACACACACACACTCAGTTAGGAACACACACACACACACTCAGTTAGGAACACACACACACACACTCAGTTAGGAACACACACACACACACTCAGTTAGGAACACACACACACACACTCAGTTAGGAACACACACACACACACTCAGTTAGGAACACACACACACACACTCAGTTAGGAACACACACACACACACTCAGTTAGGAACACACACACACACACTCAGTTAGGAACACACACACACACACACACTCAGTTAGAAACACACACACACACACTCAGTTAGGAACACACACACACACACTCAGTTAGGAACACACACACACACACTCAGTTAGGAACACACACACACACACTCAGTTAGGAACACACACACACACACTCAGTTAGGAACACACACACACACACTCAGTTAGGAACACACACACACACACTCAGTTAGGAACACACACACACACACTCAGTTAGGAACACACACACACACACTCAGTTAGGAACACACACACACACAGCTACGAACACACACACACAGCTACGAACACACACACACACAGCTACGAACACACACACACAGTTAGGAACACACACACACAGCTACGAATACACACACACAGTTAGGAACACACACACACACAGCTACGAACACACACACACAGTTAGGAACACACACACACACAGCTACGAACACACACACACACAGCTACGAACACACACACACAGTTAGGAACACACACACACAGCTACGAATACACACACACAGTTAGGAACACACACACACACAGCTACGAACACACACACACAGTTAGGAACACACACACACACAGCTACGAACACACACACTCAGTTAGGAACACACACACACACAGCTACGAACACACACACTCAGTTAGGAACACACACACACACAGCTACGAACACACACACACAGTTAGTAACACACACACACACAGATACTAACACACACACACACACACACAGCTACGAACACACACACACACACACAGCTACGAACACACACACTCAGTTAGGAACACACACACACACAGCTACGAACACACACACACACAGCTACGAACACACACACTCAGTTAGTAACACACACACACACACACAGCTACGAATACACACACACACAGCTACGAACACACACACACAGTTAGGAACACACACACACACAGCTACGAACACACACACACAGTTAGGAACACACACACACACAGCTACGAACACACACACACACACACAGCTACGAACACACACACTCAGTTAGGAACACACACACACACAGCTACGAACACACACACACACACACAGCTACGAACACACACACTCAGTTAGGAACACACACACACACAGATACGAACACACACACACACAGCTACGAACACACACACTCAGTTAGGAACACACACACACACACACAGCTACGAACACACACACAAACACACTCAGTTAGGAACACACACACACAGCTAAGTATGCACACACTCAGTTAGGAACACACAAACACACATCTACGAATACACACACTCAGTTAAGAACACACACACACACACACAGCTACGAATACACACACTCAGTTAGGAACACACACACACTCAGTTAGGAACACACACACACAGCTACAAACACACACACTCAGTTACGAACACACACACACAGCTACGACCACACACACACAGCTACGAACACACACACAGCTACTATTACACACACTCTGACAGGAACACACACACACAGCTACATATACACACACTCAGTTAGGAACACACACACACACACACACACACACACACACACACACACACACACACACACACACACACACACACACACACACACACACACACAGCTACGAATACACACACTCAGTCAGGAACACACACACACACACACACACACACACACACACACACACACACACACACAGCTACGAATACACACACTCAAGATAGGAACACACACACACTCAGTTAGGAACACATACACACACATACACTCAGTTTCAACATCTAATTGACAAAAACCCAGTTACACAAGCATGCACTCACACAAACACACACACGCCGCATATATACACACACACACACACACACACACACACACATACACACACACACACACACACACACACTCTCTCTCCCTCTCTCCATTCTTCTCCTTTCATTTACTCTCTCACAGATCACAATCAGAGACAGACACACTCATACTTCTCTAACAAACAAGTGAAGACACATCAATACACTTCCTGTACTTTTAAGGCTCATAAAGCGTCTATTTTGTAGACTCTCTCTACTCCTCTCAAACTCTCCAACATTATGTCAAAATCTCTCTGCAATGAACTTTATTTAACTCCAATAAATTCTACCATTAAAAATGTTCCATTATCTCCAAGCTGCTTGCATGTGAGCACTCTGGTTACATGTGATTCATGAGAGAATGACCTCTAAATGAGAGTAGGCCGCCTCACATGCTGCCTGTAAAAGCCTACTGAAAACCACAGAGTTCCTGACCTTCCCCCTCAGTGTGAAGGCGTAAATATAGGAGCGACGGCCCCCCCTTTAGTGGTTCCTGGGAAAGGGGATGTTTTAACGTGGTGTGACTGATCCCCGATAGCCTGCGAGTGACGTCAGCTGGCCCCAAGGGGTCCTGCTTGCATTAGCAGGTGTGTGGTTGGCACGGTTACTGGCATAGTGGTGATTTAACGGGCGCTCTGGTTACATGGGGTTTGGGTTTCAGTAGCAGCAACACCTGTGGTGGGAGTGAAGGAGGGACAAGACAGTTCACCTTCATTTGTATATACCTTAATATAAGGGGGGGGGGGCTCCCCTGTAGCGCAGTGGTCTATGGCGTTGCATCTCAGTGCTACAGGCGTCACTACAGACCCTGGTTCGATTCCAGGCTGTATCACAAACGACCGTGAATGGGAGTCCCGTAGGGCGGCGCACAATTGGCCCAGCGTCGTCCGGGTTAGGGTTTGACTGGGGTAGGCCGTCATTGTAAATAAGAATTTGATCTTAACTGACTTGACTAGTTAAATAAAGGTTAAATTAAAAAAATGTAAATAATAATAATAATATGTCTCAGTGGTTGTTGTTGTTTCAGTAGAACCAGATTATTGTAATACTTTAATTTATTTAGATATAGATGACACAGTTTCATTTAATTTATGTTCAACTCTAAATGTACAGATGTGCTTTAGGTAAAGTATTCTGTGCAATTGTTTCGTGAACAAGATTTGCACTGAAGAAAAAATATATATAAACATATATAGATTTCCTACTCCAACCAACATTAATGCAGCTTTTGCACATTGTTACAGCCTGTAACATTTCCTGTGGTTTTTCAGTCAACAAACCAACCCCACAAACTGGTCCAATCCAATGGAAACAGTTATGAGACATGACATCACTACAAAACATCTCATGAACCTACTGTTTACCTCTCCTGGATACAGTTATGAGACATGACATCACTACAAAACATCTCATGAACCTACTGTTTACCTCTCCTGGATACAGTTATGAGACATGACATCACTACAAAACATCTCATGAACCTACTGTTTACCTCTCCTGGATACAGTTATTATGAGACATGACATCACTACAAAACATCTCATGAACCTACTGTTTACCTCTCCTGGATACAGTTATGAGACATGACATCACTACAAAACATCTCATGAACCTACTGTTTACCTCTCCTGGATACAGTTATTATGAGACATGACATCACTACAAAACATCTCATGAACCTACTGTTTACCTCTCCTGGAAACAGTTATGAGACATGACATCACTACAAAACATCTCATGAACCTACTGTTTACCTCTCCTGGAAACAGTTATGAGACATGACATCACTACAAAACATCTCATGAACCTACTGTTTACCTCTCCTGGAAACAGTTATGAGACATGACATCACTACAAAACATCACATGAACCTACTGTTTACCTCTCCTGGATACAGTTATGAGACATGACATCACTACAAAACATCTCATGAACCTACTGTTTACCTCTCCTGGAAACAGTTATGAGACATGACATCACTACAAAACATCACATGAACCTACTGTTTACCTCTCCTGGATACAGTTATGAGACATGACATCACTACAAAACATCTCATGAACCTACTGTTTACCTCTCCTGGATACAGTTATTATGAGACATGACATCACTACAAAACATCTCATGAACCTACTGTTTACCTCTCCTGGAAACAGTTATTATGAGACATGACATCACTACAAAACATCTCATGAACCTACTGTTTACCTCTCCTGGAAACAGTTATGAGACATGACATCACTACAAAACATCTCATGAACCTACTGTTTACCTCTCCTGGAAACAGTTATTATGAGACATGACATCACTACAAAACATCTCATGAACCTACTGTTTACCTCTCCTGGATACAGTTATGAGACATGACATCACTACAAAACATCTCATGAACCTACTGTTTACCTCTCCTGGATACAGTTATGAGACATGACATCACTACAAAACATCTCATGAACCTACTGTTTACCTCTCCTGGATACAGTTATGAGACATGACATCACTACAAAACATCTCATGAACCCACTGTTTACCTCTCCTGGAAACAGTTATTATGAGACATGACATCACTACAAAACATCTCATGAACCTACTGTTTACCTCTCCTGGATACAGTTATGAGACATGACATCACTACAAAACATCTCATGAACCTACTGTTTACCTCTCCTGGATACAGTTATGAGACATGACATCACTACAAAACATCTCATGAACCCACTGTTTACCTCTCCTGGATACAGTTATTATGAGACATGACATCACTACAAAACATCTCATGAACCTACTGTTTACCTCTCCTGGAAACAGTTATTATGAGACATGACATCACTACAAACCATCTCATGAACCTACTGTTTACCTCTCCTGGAAACAGTTATGAGACATGACATCACTACAAAACATCTCATGAACCTACTGTTTACCTCTCCTGGATACAGTTATGAGACATGACATCACTACAAAACATCTCATGAACCTACTGTTTACCTCTCCTGGAAACAGTTATGAGACATGACATCACTACAAAACATCTCATGAACCTACTGTTTACCTCTCCTGGATACAGTTATGAGACATGACATCACTACAAAACATCTCATGAACCCACTGTTTACCTCTCCTGGAAACAGTTATGAGACATGACATCACTACAAAACATCTCATGAACCCACTGTTTACCTCTCCTGGATACAGTTATTATGAGACATGACATCACTACAAAACATCTCATGAAACTACTGTTTACCTCTCCTGGAAACAGTTATGAGACATGACATCACTACAAAACATCTCATGAACCTACTGTTTACCTCTCCTGGATACAGTTATGAGACATGACATCACTACAAAACATCTCATGAACCTACTGTTTACCTCTCCTGGATACAGTTATGAGACATGACATCACTACAAAACATCTCATGAACCTACTGTTTACCTCTCCTGGATACAGTTATTATGAGACATGACATCACTACAAAACATCTCATGAACCTACTGTTTACCTCTCCTGGATACAGTTATTATGAGACATGACATCACTACAAAACTTCTCATGAACCTACTGTTTACCTCTCCTGGATACAGTTATGAGACATGACATCACTACAAAACATCTCATGAACCTACTGTTTACCTCTCCTGGATACAGTTCAACGACTGACAATAACACACCCAGAAGCATGAACATCACATCTACTTAATAGCAGCTTGTGAAAATAAAAACAGGCTGAGCGACTCCAACTTTAAGAACTGTTATTACTGCGTTCAATACTGCCTCCTGCCAAACGGTCTGTGTGTCTGTCAGTCATGTAATGTGTCCGTCTTCACCTTAGAAAGGTAGTGAGTTTCTAAGCCCAAGGGGTTTGCTCTGTCAGAAAGACAAAAGGGGAGTTAAGTTCTTTATCCGGTGACTCAGCAGACAGTTGGGGGCAGAGCCTAAAGCAACAGGGCAGGAAATGTATTTATGTGGGCCTGTCTTGCCTTGTCAGTGTTTTTAACCAGCACAGAATGCTACAGTATGTGACTGTAGTGTAATTCAACCATGACACCCTCTTCTCCTGCCTCTACTAACCTGGTTCACTGCTACACCTTGATGTCGGCTGAGATCAGGGATTGGGTTTTATCTATCTATCTATCTATCTATCTATCTATCTATCTATCTATCCATTAACGAGTACATCAACAACTTCAAACCACAGCATACTGAGTGAACACAGAGAATTGTCCCGAGGCGTTTTTCCTTCCACCTTCCAGACGTTCTCCATGAACAAGGTGTGAGACGTACCTTAGTGTTATGATGTTTTAAATCCTTCAACAATAGCCCTCTTTAAAGACTTGCTGGTTTCTTTTTCCCGTGAGATGGTTGACGTGCCAGGAGTCAGTGGCTGTAAAGGAGACAATCAAACATGAAGATGAGCTCAGATCTGATCAGTCATATAACGCTTGGCAGAATTCTTCACATTCTGGGTAGAAGTAACAGATAGCTAGGGAACACAATATGGCCACTGTCTAGGGAGAAGTAACAGATAGCTAGGGAACACAATATGGCCACTGTCTAGGGAGAAGTAACAGATAGCTAGGGAACACAATATGGCCACTGTCTAGGGAGAAGTAACAGATAGCTAGGGAACACAATATGGCCACTGTCTAGGGAGAAGTAACAGATAGCTAGGGAACACAATATGGCCACTGTCTGGGTAGAAGTAACAGATAGCTAGGGAACACAATATGGCCACTGTCTAGGGAGAAGTAACAGATAGCTAGGGAACACAATATGACCACTGTCTGGGTAGAAGTAACAGATAGCTAGGGAACACAATATGGTCATCCGTCTGGGTAGAAGTAACAGATAGCTAGGGAACACAATATGACCACTGTCTGGGTAGAAGTAACAGATAGCTAGGGAACACAATATGGCCACTGTCTGGGTAGAAGTAACAGATAGCTAGGGAACACAATATGACCACTGTCTGGGTAGAAGTAACAGATAGCTAGGGAACACAATATGGCCATCCGTCTGGGTAGAAGTAACAGATAGCTAGGGAACACAATATGGCCACTGTCTGGGTAGAAGTAACAGATAGCTAGGGAACACAATATGACCACTGTCTAGGGAGAAGTAACAGATAGCTAGGGAACACAATATGGCCACTGTCTGGGTAGAAGTAACAGATAGCTAGGGAACACAATATGACCACTGTCTGGGTAGAAGTAGCAGATAGCTAGGGAACACAATATGGCCACTGTCTAGGTAGAAGTAACAGATAGCTAGGGAACACAATATGACCACTGTCTAGGGAGAAGTAACAGATAGCTAGGGAACACAATATGGCCACTGTCTGGGTAGAAGTAACAGATAGCTAGGGAACACAATATGACCACTGTCTGGGGAGAAGTAACAGATAGCTAGGGAACACAATATGGCCATCCGTCTGTCTGGGTAGAAGTAACAGGTAGCTAGGGAACACAATATGACCACTGTCTGGGTAGAAGTAACAGATAGCTAGGGAACACAATATGGCCACTGTCTGGGTAGAAGTAACAGATAGCTAGGGAACACAATATGGCCATCCATCTGGGTAGAAGTAACAGGTAGCTAGGGAACACAATATGGCCATCCATCTGGGTAGAAGTAACAGATAGCTAGGGAACACAATATGGCCATCCATCTGGGTAGAAGTAACAGATAGCTAGGGAACACAATATGGCCATCCATCTGGGTAGAAGTAGCAGGTAGCTAGGGAACACAATATGACCACTGTCTGGGTGGGGAGAAGTAACAGATAGCTAGGGAACACAATATGGCCACTGTCTGGGTAGAAGTAACAGATAGCTAGGGAACACAATATGGCCATTCATCTGGGTAGAAGTAACAGATAGCTAGGGAACACAATATGGCCATCCATCTGGGTAGAAGTAACAGGTAGCTAGGGAACACAATATGACCACTGTCTGGGTGGGGAGAAGTAACAGATAGCTAGGGAACACAATATGGCCATCCATCTGGGTAGAAGTAACAGATAGCTAGGGAACACAATATGACCATCCATCTGGGTAGAAGTAACAGATAGCTAGGGAACACAATATGGCCACTGTCTGGGTAGAAGTAACAGATAGCTAGGGAACACAAAATGGCCACTGTCTGGGTAGAAGTAACAGATAGCTAGGGAACACAATATGACCACTGTCTGGGGAGAAGTAACAGATAGCTAGGGAACACAATATGGCCACTGTCTGGGTAGAAGTAACAGATAGCTAGAGAACACAATATGGCCATCCATCTGGGTAGAAGTAACATATAGCTAGGGAACACAATATGGCCACTGTCTGGGTAGAAGTAACAGATAGCTAGGGAACACAATATGGCCACTGTCTGGGTAGAAGTAACAGATAGCTAGGGAACACAATATGACCACTGTCTGGGTAGAAGTAACAGATAGCTAGGGAACACAATATGGCCATCCGTCTGGGTAGAAGTAACAGATAGCTAGGGAACACAATATGGCCACTGTCTGGGTAGAAGTAACAGATAGCTAGGGAACACAATATGACCACTGTCTAGGGAGAAGTAACAGATAGCTAGGGAACACAATATGGCCACTGTCTGGGTAGAAGTAACAGATAGCTAGGGAACACAATATGACCACTGTCTGGGTAGAAGTAGCAGATAGCTAGGGAACACAATATGGCCACTGTCTAGGTAGAAGTAACAGATAGCTAGGGAACACAATATGGCCACTGTCTGGGTAGAAGTAACAGATAGCTAGGGAACACAATATGACCATCCATCTGGGTAGAAGTAACAGGTAGCTAGGGAACACAATATGGCCATCCATCTGGGTAGAAGTAACAGATAGCTAGGGAACACAATATGGCCATCCATCTGGGTAGAAGTAACAGATAGCTAGGGAACACAATATGGCCATCCATCTGGGTAGAAGTAGCAGGTAGCTAGGGAACACAATATGACCACTGTCTGGGTGGGGAGAAGTAACAGATAGCTAGGGAACACAATATGGCCACTGTCTGGGTAGAAGTAACAGATAGCTAGGGAACACAATATGGCCATTCATCTGGGTAGAAGTAACAGATAGCTAGGGAACACAATATGGCCATCCATCTGGGTAGAAGTAACAGGTAGCTAGGGAACACAATATGACCACTGTCTGGGTGGGGAGGAGTAACAGATAGCTAGGGAACACAATATGGCCATCCATCTGGGTAGAAGTAACAGATAGCTAGGGAACACAATATGACCATCCATCTGGGTAGAAGTAACAGATAGCTAGGGAACACAATATGGCCACTGTCTGGGTAGAAGTAACAGATAGCTAGGGAACACAAAATGGCCACTGTCTGGGTAGAAGTAACAGATAGCTAGGGAACACAATATGACCACTGTCTGGGGAGATGTAACAGATAGCTAGGGAACACAATATGGCCACTGTCTGGGTAGAAGTAACAGATAGCTAGAGAACACAATATGGCCATCCATCTGGGTAGAAGTAACATATAGCTAGGGAACACAATATGGCCATCCATCTGTGTAGAAGTAACAGGTAGCGAGGGAACACAATATGGCCACTGTCTGGGTAGAAGTAACAGATAGCTAGGGAACACAATATGGCCACTGTCTGGGGAGAAGTAACAGATAGCTAGAGAACACAATATGGCCATCCATCTGGGTAGAAGTAACAGATAGCTAGAGAACACAATATGGCCACTGTCTGGGTAGAAGTAACATATAGCTAGGGAACACAATATGGCCACTGTCTGGGGAGAAGTAACAGATAGCTAGGGAACCAATATGGCCACTGTCTGGGTAGAAGTAACAGGTAGCTAGGGAACCAATATGGCCACTGTCTGGGGAGAAGTAACAGATAGCTAGGGAACACAATATGGCCACTGTCTGGGTAGAAGTAACAGATAGCTAGAGAACACAATATGGCCATCCATCTGGGTAGAAGTAACATATAGCTAGGGAACACAATATGGCCATCCATCTGTGTAGAAGTAACAGGTAGCGAGGGAACACAATATGGCCACTGTCTGGGTAGAAGTAACAGATAGCTAGGGAACACAATATGGCCACTGTCTGGGGAGAAGTAACAGATAGCTAGAGAACACAATATGGCCATCCATCTGGGTAGAAGTAACAGATAGCTAGAGAACACAATATGGCCACTGTCTGGGTAGAAGTAACATATAGCTAGGGAACACAATATGGCCACTGTCTGGGGAGAAGTAACAGATAGCTAGGGAACCAATATGGCCACTGTCTGGGTAGAAGTAACAGGTAGCTAGGGAACCAATATGGCCACTGTCTGGGGAGAAGTAACAGATAGCTAGGGAACACAATATGGCCACTGTCTGGGTAGAAGTAACAGATAGCTAGGGAACACAATATGGCCACTGTCTGGGTAGAAGTAACAGATAGCTAGGGAACACAATATGGCCATCCATCTGTGTAGAAGTAACAGATAGCTAGGGAACACAATATGGCCACTGTCTGGGGAGAAGTAACAGATAGCTAGGGAACCAATATGGCCACTGTCTGGGGAGAAGTAACAGATAGCTAGGGAACCAATATGGCCACTGTCTGGGGAGAAGTAACAGATAGCTAGGGAACACAATATGGCCACTCTCTGGTTAGAAGTAACAGATAGCTAGGGAACACAATATGGCCACTGTCTGGGTAGAAGTAACAGGTAGCTAGGGAAAACAATATGACCACTGTCTGGGTAGAAGTAACAGATAGCTAGGGAACACAATATGGCCACTGTCTACACCACATGGCAGTATGGCTCACATATTAATGCCATGGCAACCATCTTTTGGTTTAGTGTCATTGTATAATTACAAAATGAGTGTGAAATTATTACTGTGACTGACATTAATATTATTACTTAGCATACATGAATAAAAAGAAAGTTTACACTATTAGTTGCTAGCAAGACATTATTATGGTAAGCAGGAAAAAAATAGTATCCTGGAAAAAAACCAATGTGTGTCCATAACACCCATAACTATGGTTTGTAATGAGACCTTCTGTGTCCTTTAAGTTAACAAGGGTGTTGCCATTGGAATGTTTGAAACCAACCATGTGTTATCGCTACATCTGCCAGGTAGCAGCCTCTGAGAGGTAATTATGTGTTCCGAGTTCCCACTGAGTACCACATGCCGCTGACACCCATTCCACTAGCTCAAGCCATGTCCTCTCTTTAGTAATAGGTGCCATTTAGCAGACACTTTTATCCAAAGCGACAGTCATTCGTGAATGAAACATTTTTTAAGGGTGGACCCGGGATTCGAACCCACTATTCAGGCATCACAAGCACCATGCTCTACCAACTGAGCTACAGAAAATGAAACGCAACATGTTGAAATACAAGGTTTCTATTTCCGCCTTTGTTACATGTAATTTATGAGACAAAACAAGATAATTATATTGATGATTTGACTGAATGTTTCATCTGAGTTATTGTAGTGCTTAGTGGCTATAAGCATTGAGAAAACCAGGTGATACAGAGTTGAGACCTACTATTTTGTGTCTCGCTCTTACCTGTTGGAAACATTTTCGCAGGTTTCTGATAAATATTTTCAGTTCAAACATGTGTAGCCCACAACCTAAAGCACTTTCAAATAAGATGTTAGGATTCCTCTGGAGTGTGTAGTTAGCCTGTCTGAGCAGCGTGTTCTTTTCCACGTCTCTACCCAACTATGTGGCTAATTGCTCCCGCAGCGTACCCATTAGTTGCCATGGTAGTTAATAACTTCTCTCTCTCTCTCTCTCTGGAAGAGGCTGTAAACAAACATTTCCTCCTGCTTCTCTAGCCTTTCAGTGCTACCCTTCACCCAGGTACTAATCGCTAATGGAGCTAGCATGCAGCGTCGTTAGCCATGGCCATAGCTCCAATCAGGGCCCCAAGACAGCAACACTTGTTCAATTACTCTGAAGAGGGACATCATGTGCTGATTAAGTGCCTCTGATTCTCCTTATTTGTCTGCTAATGGCGCTGGGCTAATTAATGCATTGAGCTAACGTTGCGGCGCCACACCAAGCTTGTGTTGTTGTGTTGGCAGCAGCAGAAATTAATTGCGACAGAAGGGGACCGACGGCCGCATTGTCATCAGCTACAGGAAGTCATCCGTCGGCTCCCCACAGAGCACAGAGAAGAAGTGTTCTCTCATGTGTGTCTCTGCCTTTCTTTCTCCCTCTCTGACCTACGGGCTCTGGTTCAGCCCAAGACTCCAGGAGGTAGTTTAACTCAGTACGGCGACCATTGTTTATTTCAACAGAGTGAATTGTGGGTATGTAGAAATGTGCTAGAATGTTGCGGTCGGGAAGATCCCTGC
>NC_092152.1:83308893-83411393 GCF_045791955.1 Oncorhynchus clarkii lewisi | reverse complement strand
ACCAGCAGAGATAGATGGGATGGGCTGTGGGTGGCCAGCAGAGATAGATGGGATGGGCTGTGGGTGACCAGCAGAGATAGATGGGATTTGCTGAGGGTGGCCAGCAAAGATAGATGGGATGGGCTGAGGGTGACCAGCAGAGATAGGTGGAATTGGAGACAAGTGGGAGTGGAGTTGCTGTGCAGGAGATAGATGGGATGGGCTGAGGGTGACCAGCAGAGATAGGTGGAATTGGAGACAAGTGGGAGTGGAGTTGCTGTGCAGGAGATAGATGGGATGGGCTGAGGGTGACCAGCAGAGATAGGTGGAATTGGAGACAAGTGGGAGTGGAGTTGCTGTGCAGGAGATAGATGGGATGGGCTGAGGGTGACCAGCAGAGATAGGTGGAATTGGAGACAAGTGGGAGTGGAGTTGCTGTGCAGGAGATAGATGGGATGGGCTGAGGGAGGCTAAGGGTTGGTATGTGGAATTGGAGACAAGTGGGAGTGGAGTTGCTGTGCAGGAGATAGGTGGGATGGGCTGAGGGAGGCTAAGGGTTGGTATGTGGAATTGGAGACAAGTGGGAGTGGAGTTGCTGTGCAGGAGATAGGTGGGATGGGCTGAGGGAGGCTAAGGGTTGGTATGTGGAATTGGAGACAAGTGGGAGTGGAGTTGCTGTGCAGGAGATAGGTGGGATGGGCTGAGGGAGGCTAAGGGTTGGTATGTGGAATTGGAGACAAGTGGGAGTGGAGTTGCTGTGCAGGAGATAGGTGGGATGGGCTGAGGGAGGCTAAGGGTTGGTATGTGGAATTGGAGACAAGTGGGAGTGGAGTTGCTGTGCAGGAGATAGGTGGGATGGGCTGAGGGAGGCTAAGGGTTGGTATGTGGAATTGGAGACAAGTGGGAGTGGAGTTGCTGTGCAGGAGATAGGTGGGATGGGCTGAGGGAGGCTAAGGGTTGGTATGTGGAATTGGAGACAAGTGGGAGTGGAGTTGCTGTGCAGGAGATAGGTGGGATGGGCTGAGGGAGGCTAAGGGTTGGTATGTGGAATTGGAGACAAGTGGGAGTGGAGTTGCTGTGCAGGAGATAGGTGGGATGGGCTGAGGGAGGCTAAGGGTTGGTATGTGGAATTGGAGACAAGTGGGAGTGGAGTTGCTGTGCAGGAGATAGGTGGGATGGGCTGAGGGAGGCTAAGGGTTGGTATGTGGAATTGGAGACAAGTGGGAGTGGAGTTGCTGTGCAGGAGATAGATGGGATGGGCTGAGGGTGACCAGCAGAGATAGGTGGAATTGGAGACAAGTGGGAGTGGAGTTGCTGTGCAGGAGATAGATGGGATGGGCTGAGGGAGGCTAAGGGTTGGTATGTGGAATTGGAGACAAGTGGGAGTGGAGTTGCTGTGCAGGAGATAGACTGATGGTCAAAGATAAAAGTTCAAATAAAATAAAACATAATAAAAATAACTTTTGATTGACACTGAGCAGAAGTGTTTTTACAACTAATGCCGGTTTGCCTGAGGATGATGACGTGCAGGTGTTTGTACACATGCATTAACACACACTCTCATTCAAATAAACACATACAAGAACACACACATATATGTAGATGCGCCAGACATGCACACAAACATATACAGTAGGCATTGATATTATGATTTCACTTGTCCTTGATGTCCTTTGATTTAAATGTATTATTATTATTTGTTTTTTTCATTGTTGTTTGCAGTTTTCTTCCTTCTTTTCCTTTTTTCTCTTTAGTTCTCCTGGTTGTTGGTGCATTGGGGTGTTCTTGGGGGTGGGGGTTCATTCTCTTGGTTGTTGGTGCATTGGGGTGTTCTTGGGGGTGGGGGTGCATTCTCTTGGTTGTTGGTGCATTGGGGTGTTCTTGGGGGTGGGGGTTCATTCTCTTGGTTGTTGGTGCATTGGGGTGTTCTTGGGGGTGGGGGTGCATTCTCTTGGTTGTTGGTGCATTGGGGGGTTCTTGGGGGTGGGGGTTCATTCTCTTGGTTGTTGGTGCATTGGGGTGTTCTTGGGGGTGGGGGTTCATTCTCTTGGTTGTTGGTGCATTGGGGTGTTCTTGGGGGTGGGGGTTCATTCTCTTGGTTGTTGGTGCATTGGGGGGTTCTTGGGGGTGGGGGTTCATTCTCTTGGTTGTTGGTGCATTGGGGGGTTCTTGGGGGTGGGGGTTCATTCTCTTGGTTGTTGGTGCATTGGGGTGTTCTTGGGGGTGGGGGTTCATTCTCTTGGTTGTTGGTGCATTAGGGGGTTCTTGGGGGTGGGGGTACATTCTCTTGGTTGTTGGTGCATTGGGGGGTTCTTGGGGGTGGGGGTTCATTCTCTTGGTTGTTGGTGCATTGGGGTGTTCTTGGGGGTGGGGGTTCATTCTCCTGGTTGTTGGTGCATTGGGGTGTTCTTGGGGGTGGGGGTTCATTCTCTTGGTTGTTGGTGCATTGGGGGGGTTCTTGGGTGTGGGGGTTCATTCTCTTGGTTGTTGGTGCATTGGGGAGTTCTTGAGTGTGGGGGTTCATTCTCTTGGTTGTTGGTGCATTGGGGGGTTCTTGGGTGTGGGGGTTCATTCTCTTGGTTGTTGGTGCATTGGGGGGTTCTTGGGTGTGGGGGTTCATTCTCTTGGTTGTTGGTGCATTGGGGTGTTCTTGGGGGTGGGGGTTCATTCTCCTGGTTGTTGGTGCATTGGGGGGTTCTTGGGGGCGGGGAATGGAATTATTTTTATTTTTTATTTTATTTATTTTTCTTTCTGGGGGGGACTGTGGGAGGGGTCTCGAATGGTTGAGGGACAGCTATTGGGGAACTGTGGGGGGATCTTGGAGGGTTCGGGTTCACGTTTCTTGGCCTGGTGGTAGATCGGTTAACATGCCCTTGAGCAGGGCATTGACCCTGGATGCTTCTGTGTGTCACTCTGAATGGGAATCTGTTGGATGACTGGTATGATGTAGTTATTGAGCAGGGCATTGACCCTGGATGCTTCTGTGTGTCACTCTGAATGGGAATCTGTTGGATGACTGGTATGATGTAGTTATTGAGCAGGGCATTGACCCTGGATGCTTCTGTGTGTCACTCTGAATGGGAATCTGTTGGATGACTGGTATGATGTAGTTATTGAGCAGGGCATTGACCCTGGATGCTTCTGGGGGTCACTCTGAATGGGAATCTGTTGGATGACTGGTATGATGTAGTTATTGAGCAGGGCATTGACCCTGGATGCTTCTGTGTGTCACTCTGAATGGGAATCTGTTGGATGACTGGTATGATGTAGTTATTGAGCAGGGCATTGACCCTGGATGCTTCTGGGTGTCACTCTGAATGGGAATCTGTTGGATGACTGGTATGATGTAGTTATTGAGCAGGGCATTGACCCTGGATGCTTCTGTGTGTCACTCTGAATGGGAATCTGTTGGATGACTGGTATGATGTAGTTATTGAGCAGGGCATTGACCCTGGATGCTTCTGTGTGTCACTCTGAATGGGAATCTGTTGGATGACTGGTATGATGTAGTTATTGAGCTGCTTCATTGCAAATATATTGTATGTTTCGAATATTCAATGAAATAAAAAAAATAATAAAAAAAATTATACTATGTAAACTTCATTGTTCTACAATGGGATTTGTGCAAGTGTTTTTGAAGTTAATAAGATAAACAGAGATCAGACAAATGCCTTAATAAAATAAGAAATATTGTATTTTGAATGAATCATATAAATGAAACAATAGAATAATAATCGTGATATAGTCAATATATCCAACATAAGTAAATCAGCTTCCAAGCATCCACTCGCAATCACAGCTAAAGGTTCCACACTGTTTCAGAGATTAGATCGGAGTTTGTCCACTCTCTGAGTAAAATATTCTGTCTGGTTGTTGGGCTGACGGTAGAAGACATTGATTTCCTTCTGTCTGGACAATTTGCTGTTAAAAAGGCTGAATTAGCTGTCTACCCAGCTTGCCTCGGACAATGCTGAGTGATTGCACTGATCAGACTCCAGACATGTTTCAGGAATATCCTAGAGTTCTACAGCTCAGGGGTTTTCAAACTGTTTGCTTTTTCTACCCATTTATTTTTCACAAAATTAAATATTGGTTTTCTTCTACCTACAGGACGTGTTTGGTAAAATCTTGATCAATCTTCCTGTCTTTACTATCCACCCCCAATGACAATCATATTTTACCATCAGTATGCAAATGGTCTTTGCATTGGTCTGTCTCATGTAGTACACCAGTGATGGTCAGGGCCTTATTACTGATGGGCACGCAGTGGGGCCCCGACCTCCAGGAGGCCCACAACCAAAACTTACTTATGGCTCCAAAAGGCTTGCTCAGATAGTTTATGCCATGTTCATATGCTATGCCCAAATGTGTAGAATATCAGGACATTTCCAACATTCTAGCAGGATTACCACTAGCAGCCATTGCACAGCTCGCTAGCTGCACGAACCCTGTCTTTGGGCACCATGGGTCAGTATTTACTCTGTCTTTGGACACCATGGGCCAGTATTTACTCTGTCTTTGTGCACCATGGGTCAGTCTTTACTCTGTCTTTGGGCACCATGGGTCAGTATTTACTCTCTCTTTGGGCACCATGGGCCAGTATTTACTCTGTCTTTGGGCACCATGGGCCAGTATTTACTCTGTCTTTGGGCACCATGGGTCAGTATTTACTCTGTCTTTGTGCACCATGGGTCAGTCTTTACTCTGTCTTTGGGCACCATGGGTCAGTATTTACTCTCTCTTTGGGCACCATGGGCCAGTATTTACTCTGTCTTTGGGCACCATGGGCCAGTATTTACTCTGTCTTTGGGCACCATGGGTCAGTATTTACTCTGTCTTTGTGCACCATGGGTCAGTCTTTACTCTGTCTTTGGGCACCATGGGTCAGTATTTACTCTCTCTTTGGGCACCATGGGCCAGTATTTACTCTGTATTTGGACACCATGGGTCAGTATTTACTCTGTCTTTGGGCACCATGGGTCAGTATTTACTCTGTCTTTGTGCACCATGGGTCAGTCTTTACTCTGTCTTTGGGCACCATGGGTCAGTATTTACTCTCTCTTTGGGCACCATGGGCCAGTATTTACTCTGTATTTGGACACCATGGGCCAGTATTTACTCTGTCTTTGGACACCATGGGCCAGTATTTACTCTCTCTTTGGGCACCATGGGCCAGTATTTACTCTGTATTTGGACACCATGGGCCAGCATTTACTCTGTCTTTGGGCACCATGGGTCATGATGCTGTATGATGCATTATTGTTATATGCCATATTGCCAACGGACAAAAGAGCAATGAAATACAAATGAACAATAATCATTATAATTATAATAACAGTAAGAAATTGTAATCATAGTAATAATTATAATTATAATAATACCACTAATAATTATAATAGTCATAATAATAATATCCCTATTAACAACCTATCATCATAACCCCATAACTCTTATCTAGATAAATTACACATCAGGGATTTGGTTTCTATAATAACTTGGCATGCAACAACAAAGCCCCTCCGAAATCGCTTCCCTCCATGCTTGACACACTATCTCACCCCCTCACTCCCTCTCAGACCCTCAAAGCCCTGCTGCATGTGAGGCCAAACAGCTTTCCTCATCCGTTCCAATGGCTTAATGAGTAGCAGCGAGCCAACCGTAGTCCCTCAAAGCCCTGCTCCTGGCCATTTCAATTATTATTCATCCGAGGTGGAGAGCTCCTGATGTCACCTCTGCCACCGCAGGCTCCTCGGCCAGGCACTGCTTGTTGGGAGAGATGCCGTCTGCCATTAGCATTGCTCTGATCAGATGAACTGCTAGGCCGACTGCCAACTGGGAGAGATGCAGAGAAAGAGAGAGAGAGAGACCTGACTGGCATGGCACGGCTTAGCATGGAATGGTTGGCACGCTAGAGTGACCTCTGATGTGCCACATTTAGCACGCTGCCCGCCACCATGATGACATGAGTGGCATGACGCCCACGCCAAGAGGAAGAGTCTCCAGTCTGCTTGTTTTGCGTTTGACCCTTTTTTCTCTCTCTCTTTCTGTCACCCTCATTGACGGTACAGCAGTAGTATGGTTACTGTTGCTTTTAATGAAGTGAACTAAATAAACACAACAATATATGAACTGAGACCAAACATCCCGAAAATATATTTATGCATGAGGAATAAACTACAATAGGTTATATCGCATGAGGAAACCATGTAATCCGAAACCAAATGTGTTCTATCATATCACCCTCTAAGATCGATGTTCAAAGTCAAGCATGGGTTCATAAAAAGCTGGTGATATGCAGGTCGCCATTGTGAAAGGCTTACTGAACAGGATTACTATATTTCCCATGTAAAGGTGATTGAAGACTAAGGAGGAAGGCCCATACTGTGGCAGCTGGGAACGGTAATGAGTTAGAAGAAGAGATAGAGAGAGGGACTGTGAGTGGGAGAGGTGAGAGAAAAGAGGGGGGTGGATGCAGAGAGAGAGAGCGAGGGAGAGTGAGAGAGAGAGGAGAAAAAGAAATGCGTGGGGAAAAGATTCGAGGGGAAGAGAGAGGGAAGGAGAGAGAGGGAAGGTGAGAGGGAAGGAGAGAGTGAGTGAGACAGAGAGAGAGAGAGAGAGAGACAGAGAGAGAGAGAGACAGATAGCGAGAGAGAGAGAGAGAGAGAGAGGGAAGGTGAGAGAGGGAAGGAGAGAGCGAGAGAGACAGAGAGAGAGAGAGACAGAGAGAGAGAGAGAGAGAGAGAGATAGCGAGAGAGAGAGAGAGAGAGGGATGGATGGAGAGAGAGGGAATGAGAGAGAGAGAGGGAGGGAGGTGATGGGCACCCTCCTGCCGCCCTACCTGTGGCGGAACAGATTGGGCGCGCCGCGGAGCGTTCTGATTGCCGTGGCGATGGAGCGTCAGCTGACAGATGGCTGCCTCCAAGCGTAGGGCACTGAGCCGTCCTCAGCTCCTCTGATTGGGGGGACAGCCACACACACTCACACACACACATTGCACCACACACACACACATTCTCACATGCGCACGCACACACACAGACTAGTGGCCATGCAAGGAGGAGGGAAAATGGAGGACACGGTTGTTTGGAGATGGATTGGTAGTGTTATGATCATGCTCTCCCTGTCTCCTGGTACACCTTTAGAAATTAAGGTGCTTTCCAGAACCAAAAGGGGTTCTTTCGGCTGTCCCCATAGGAGCACCCTTTTGGTTCCAGGTAGAACCATTTCCACAGAAGGTTCTACATGCTGGGAAATCTGTAACGTGACACCCACGCGTTAGCCAGCCAATGGAGAGCGTCCACACAGAGAAAGCTGTGTCTGAAAAATCCTGAAAACATCCCCAGAAAAGCCAGCGGTAGCTATAGCAGCTGGTGCCAGACATGAAAGAGGGCGGCTGTGTAAATCAACCCCCACTTTTCTTCTCCTCTTTATTTAACACAAACATTTCCTGCTCACTTCCTGTGAGCCGGGCTGCTTCGCCGCCACTCTAATAGCTCATCAGCGATTTGACTGAGTAACTTCAGACCCAACCTTACTGCCCTGCTCCAGCTAAACTGGCAGGGGAGAGGCAGTGTGTGTGTGTTTGTGTGTGTGTACTGTGTCCCACCACTGTGTACCTCTGTTCATTATGCATGGGCTTTCATTGGGTAGACACCCAAGATACCAGAGGGGCCTTTGAAAAGCGGGGCGACATCTGCGGAAACAAAGGAGAATGTTTGACTTTCATTTCTCTGCGTGACATTCTGTTTCATCCCTTTTCAGTGTTTGTGTGTCTGTGCGGCTGTGGTGATGGGGATGCCTGTGAAGGCTTGTGTGTGTGTGTGTGTGTGTGGTGTGTGTGTGTGTGTGTGTGTGTGTGTGTGTGTGTGTGTGTGTAAGTTACACAGAGTATGTGTCAACTCAGAGGAATGCTGAAAACATCTCGTTCTTCTAAGAGTCTAAGCTTTCTGAACATTTCCAGTATTCAGAATTCCCTTTCATCATCATGTTGTGTAGGCAGGTCCTCTGACTGGCCATAAGACTCCTCCTAATATCCCTGAAATCCCTCCTCTTGAACTCACAACCCCTCTGGAAAAAAACCTGTATACAATTATCCCTGAATCAGTCGGCGGACTCATCTGACTGTGAAATGGACAAAAACATGGCGTATCAGGGCAGCCATTTTCCACACACCAATCGTTTTTTCTCTGCACCATTTGCCGCTCTCCTTGCTCTCTCTCCCCGTTTTTGGCATCCGTTCGGCAGGCAAATGAGTTGCATGTGTCTGCTGCCTCTCCAACACCACCCGTCGCCATAAATATCCCCTTTATGAAAGGCAGGTAATGAAAAGCTCTGCCTTGGTAATCCGTGACGGAAGGCAGTTTCACGCTAGTTTAGCTACCCCATATCCAGGGCCATGGTGTCCCCACTTGTCCCACCCTCATGTATGCTGACAGACAGACACAGATATCAGCCATCTGTTTGACAAGAACAGCAGCCATTACGGTACATACCAGGACTTGTGTCATTGTACCGTAAAGTTGACCAAATGCAATACACACACATCCAGCCGAGCGGGTACACACACACACACACACACACACACACACACACACACACACACACACACACACACACACACACACACACACACACACACACCACCCAACTCTACCACCTCCCTCCTTGACTGCCAACAGTATTTAATTAAAGAGAAACGTCCCCATAAATCAGGGGGCCAAAGCCCCCCCCCCCCCCCCCAAAGGTTTCAGTAGAACATTTTTAAAAAGTGGAGGGGGGGGGGGGGGGGGGGACTGTAAAATGACCAGGAATTCAGCAAAAAATATATTTAATTTAAGAAATCTGTTTCCAAGTATTCCCACATATAAAAAAAAAGAGATGTGATTGTGTCTCAATGGAATCAAGGTATGAAATGATTGTTATTTATAAATACAATCTCTTATTTGGCTTAGTTGTGGTCAATATACTGTACAGTGTACACATTCTTACAATTAGGTTACAGTCCCCTGACCATTATCTCCTACAAAAATCAGCCCCAGGTTGAATCTATGTGTACTCCTGCCATAAATCATAGCAGTTCACTGGAGCGAGGGGACCTGAGGAAAATATTGACAGTGAAACAACAGTCACAGTCAACAGGAAACCATATTTCAGGTCAAATGTTTACTCTTGTTACGGGTTCTGTTCATGTCTTTCCCTGTTTCTCACCCAGAAGTACTAGACTGATTGGTTTCTTCAGGATCGGTGTCCCTTCCACGGGATGGTTGAGCTAACGTAGGCTAATGCGATTAGCATGAGGATGTAAGTAACATGAACATTTCCCAGGACATAGACATATCTGATATTGTCAGAAACTTAAATTCTTGTTAATCTAACTGCACTGTCCAATTTACAGTAGCTATTACAGTGAAATAATACCATGCTATTGTTTAGGAGAGTGCATAATTATGAACATGAAAAGTTATTAATAAACATATTAGGCACATTTGGGCAGTCTTGATACAACATTTTTAACATAAATGCAATGGTTCATTGGATCAGTCAAAAACTTTGCACATACACTGCTGCCATCTAGTGGACAAAATCTAAATGGCAGCTGGGCTGGAAAAATACATTATGGCCTTTCTCTTGCATTTGTATTGTCTTTTACCAGATCTATTCTCTTCTCCTACATTCCATTCACATTTACACAACGTTCAAAGTGTTTCCTTTCAAATGGTACCAAGAATATATCCTTGCTTCAGGGCCTGAGTTACAGGCAGTTAGATTTGGGTGTGTCATTTTAGGCGAACATTTAAAAAAAAGGGGGCGTATCCTTATAAGTTTGTTTTCATTGGAGAGAACCCTCTCTCTCTCTCTCTCTCTCTCCTCGTAAACAGTAAGGTTTTGTTGGGGTCTGGCATCATGTGGCTGACAGATAGTTTGGCTCTTGGCCATGTCTTCAGTAGGGCAGAGTGCCGACACCTGTCTTTTGTTGACTCATTCTGATCCAAAGCTTATTTTAGACCACAAGTTACTGCAGTAATAAAAAAACGTAACGCAAAGCTGTGGTAGTTGTGGTCGGTTTACAAGCACCAATGTACATGCAGGCTTTGGATACGATCTTGATTGACTGAACATGGCTATTTCCAGTTCACCCTGACATGACACCATGTGTGTTTGCTTCCATGTAACTTTGAACCTGATTATATCTCTTTAAGTCATGAGGGCTTTACAATGCTCCTAGTTCTATGGTGATGAGTTTGCATTTGATGCCATTATATTATCAAATGCCTAAACTCTTGTCACATAACGAATAGTAAGACGTGACCAAACACTCAGAACACCTCCTTATTCGTCGATAGACAGGAAGTCATTACAGATAGACAGGAAGTCATTAAAGATAGAACTTCCTGTTACGTACATAGAATGATCCACACACACAATAAAAATTTTAAAAAACGATTTTGTTTCATTTGTACATAGCACAGTAAACTTCGGTCTTAAATTGGTCTGTCATAAACTATTGCAGGTGATAGATATCATTTTGGGACCTCTTGTGTTCATGGGTCATTTACGATTGTTTACGCTATACTCTGAAATATCTAAAATATCCTTCTGTAGCAAATCAATCAACACTTTGAATGAACTGAGAAGGTAGAAATAGCCTGAGATAGTCGTAGATGTATACATATTACTGCATATTTATTTCATTTTTTCAACAGATGATGTTAAAAATGCAGTAATCCCTCTCTCTCTCTTTCTGTCCCTCGCTGTTCGTTTGGATGGGGCTCATTCGGTTTGGTAGCCATTGATCAAGGCGAATGGCTGATTGCAGGAGACACTGGTGTGCACTGTGGCCCTCAGAGGAAGCTTCACTCCCAGATACTGGCAGGTCTTCCAACAGAATAGGTAATTCTGGAGCAGCAGCAGCTGCAGCCAACAGATTTACAACTCAAACAAGACCAAGGTGTCTGGGGTGGAAAGTTGGGAACACTTTGTCTTTCTGCTGGGATTTGACAGAGGTTGGTCACAGAAAACTAAACCTCTTGACAGAAATTCAAATGTCCCATGTCAGTGTTTTGTGCCAGGATTCTCTCACTCACTTGTTTTTGTTTTCTCTCTTTCTCATCCTGCTGTGGTCTTTGGTCGTATGTTGACAGATAAAGTTCAAGTCAATGGTTGGTCGTATGTTGACAGATAACGTTCAAGTCGATGGTTGGTCGTATGTTGACAGATAAGGTTCAAGTCGATGGTTGGTTGAATGTGGATTTAAAAACTTGGAAAATGTTTGCTTTAGAGTTGAGGGTTTGACAGTTCTGACTGGGCATTGGCAAAACTATGTATTTAGTGTAATTGAACAATAACACCCATTGCTATAATACTTATTATGAGGTCTAACTTCTGATTTTGTTCCTCATCTTTTAAATTGGGACCGTTTGTTTTCTGTGAACTGGCAACGTACTGGGGCGTTGTCATGACAAAAGTTTAAAAAACACTCCAAATAAATGGCTGGTCCCTGCCACAATATTCAATCTCCATTTTGACATTCATATAGGCCTAAATGATAACCTGAAAACTACAGTCTAATGTTGATGTACATGTGTGTGTGTGTGTGTGTGTGTGTGTGTGTGTGTGTGTGTGTGTGTGTGTGTGTGTGTGTGTGTGTGTGTGTGTGTGTGTGTGTGTGTGTGTGTGTGTGTGTGTGTGGAGTGTACTGCTCTCTCTGTGTGTATGTAGTGTACTGCTCTCTCTGTGTGTGTGTGTGGAGTGTACTGCTCTCTCTCTGTGTGTGGTGTACTGCTCTCTCTCTGTGTGGAGTGTACTGCTCTCTCTGTGTGTGTAGTGTACTGTTCTCTCTGTGTGTGTGGAGTGTACTGTTCTCTCTGTGTGTGTGGAGTGTACTGTTCTCTCTGTGTGTGTGGAGTGTACTGCTCTCTCTGTGTGTGTGGAGTGTACTGCTCTCTCTGTGTGTGTGGAGTGTACTGCTCTCTCTGTGTGTGTGGAGTGTACTGCTCTCTCTGTGTGTGTGGAGTGTACTGCTCTCTCTCTCTGTGTGTGTAGTGTACTGCTCTCTCTGTGTGTGTGGAGTGTACTGCTCTCTCTGTGTGTGTGGAGTGTACTGCTCTCTCTGTGTGTGTGGAGTGTACTGCTCTCTCTGTGTGTGTGGAGTGTACTGCTCTCTCTGTGTGTGTGGAGTGTACTGCTCTCTCTCACTGTGTGTAGTGTACTCCTCTCTCTGTGTGTGTGGAGTGTACTGCCCTCTCTGTGTGTGTGGAGTGTACTGCTCTCTCTGTGTGTGTGGAGTGTACTGCTCTCTCTGTGTGTGTGGAGTGTACTGCTCTCTCTCTGTGTGTGTGTAGTGTACTCCTCTCTCTGTGTGTGTGGAGTGTACTGCTCTCTTTGTGTGTGTGGAGTGTACTGCTCTCTCTGTGTGTGTGGAGTGTACTGCTCTCTCTGTGTGTGTGGAGTGTACTGCTCTCTCTGTGTGTGTGGAGTGTACTGCTCTCTCTGTGTGTGTGGAGTGTACTGCTCTCTCTGTGTGTGTGGAGTGTACTTCAAGGTTCTTGTTATATTAGTCATATGTTCAGGATACACATGGTAAAACACCGTACAAGGCAATGCTTACTTGGAGGTCCCTACTCGACAATGCAACATAAAATTAATGGCTCAGTAGAATAGAATAAACATTTTAGCATCAGTATAATACAGGAAGGCACCATTTATATTTATATTCACATGTGTTTTGGGGAAGGAGGGATTGGGGGGCAAGTGTTTAAATGGTGTAGTATTTATCAATCTTAATAAGAGACTGGTAGCAGCAGTTGTGATGTGTGTGTAGCATGAATGTGTGTGTGTGTAGCGTGCGTGTGTGTGTGCGCCCCCAGAGGCGTTAGAGCTCACCCACCAAAATTGAAAAGCTCATCAGAGATAATTCTGGAGCCGTGTCAATGCCAGCTATGTGGCCCTGACACCGAATCTCTCATCCTCCCTGGTCTACCCGAACCCCAGGGAAGACACGTTATGTCTGGGTGCATCTGCAGGGGAAAGCAGGGGGGGGGGGGGGATCAGTCATTTTAATGGGCCTGTCACATCTGTTTTTAGGACCCCAAATGTCTTGCTTCCTCCAAATGAAGTGACATGAAAATAGTGAAGATACAAGCTGTGAGGAGGTGAGGTCTAAACATCATATTAAAGAGAGAGGGATGGAGACAGGAAATAGGGAGGAAAATAGAGGAGGGAGAGAGGTGGCAGGGAGGGATGAGGAGAGAGAGAGAGAGAGAGAGAGAGAGAGAGATGGCAGGGAGGAATGGGGAGAGAGAGAGAGAGAGAAAGAGAAAGGTGGGCAGGGAGGGATGAGGAGAGAGAGAGGAAGAGGAGAGAAAGAGGAAGAGGATGGAAACAGAGAAAGAAGAGAGGGAGAAATATTTGACTGCTTTTTCATTCTTAAAATAGGACTTCATGCTGAAACCCTCATATTAAACACCAATAGTATTCACTAAGCTGAAACCCTCATATTAAACACCAGTAGTATTCACTAAGTTGATGGTTTATATTTAACATCATGTTTTACAGCTTTGTCATTATATATTTTTTATTTTAAAATCATCTTATTTGATTATTGTATATATTTCTTATAAGGCCACACAGAGGGCCAGAGATAATTACAGACACCTGTGATAATCTGAAGTACCCAAAAAGGCCACTAGATGTCAGCTCATTTTTTTTTTTTTAAAGAGAGTAAAACAATTCTGGTAGTTTACTGGTACACTTCAGGTGTGTTCGTAAATTATTGAGTGCCAGAGTGCGCTCAGAGTGTGTTAGTAAATTCAGAGCATTGTCAGATTGTCCATTTGTAAATTCAGAGCGCACACTGGACGCTCTGGCCGAGGAGTAGGGTTGATCCTAGCGTTCTGACCTCGGCAGTCAAGCATCCAAGCTAACTGGCTAATGTTGGCTAGCTACATCCAGACACAAATGAGAGAACACCTCACTCTGACCATTGTACTGTCCCTAGCAGAGCTGGTTAGGCAGTTGTTATGTTATCCAGGGTGTTGGTGACTGTAATTGTGCTGCTGGCAACAATTTAATTACGCTTTATTTCGCCAACGTTCACTGACAACGGCCATATTCAACGGGTGATGCTCGTTGGTAAATTCATCAGTTATTCATTCTGGCAACTACTGTAGCCGTGTAATTAACTTGCTAGTTACCTCAGTGGATGTTGAACACATTTCTACCTGCAAATCAACACATTTCTAGCGGCAAATGTTTTAAAGTATAGCCATAGTATAAAAGGCATGATCAATCTCTAGAAAATAATGTAACTTCGTGGAAGGTCAGATCCGCTCTGCGTTGTGGAACACAGCTTCCGTGTCCTTCATTGTTTTCCATAGAGTGCATGGGCCCTCGTTGATGATCCCTTACCTCATTTCTACTGGGCACAAAATGATCTGAAACACAACCAAAACAAACAGCAAATGCATCCAACAAATGTGTAGAGTCACAAGCTGGATGTAGTCATTGAGTGCTATGAATATGATATGAATATGATATGAATATGATATGAATATGATATGAATATGATATGAATACGATATGAATACGATATGAATACGATATGAATATGATATGAATATGATATGAATATGGTATGAATATGGCACTAAATTCTTAACTTTTTACTACTTTAATACACGGTAGTGAATTTGTCCCAATACTTTTGTTCCCCTAAAATGGGGTGAACTATGGACAAGAAGTGCTGTCGTTCCTAAACTGTTCCCCCAATACACCTGAAATACCCTGAAATTAAAGCTGACAGTCTGCACTTTAACCTCGTAGCCATTGTATCATTTTAAATCCAAAGTGCTGCGGGAACAGAGACAAAACAACAACAACACTGGGAATGTCCCAATACTTTTGGAGTCCACTATATTTCATTAACCTAACGTCCCGTCTTTTAAAGACTCTTACAAGATCAACATTCCATGCTGAAGTGATTATAGTCTACAGCTGCTGTGTGTGTGTGTGTGTGTGTGTGTGTGTGTGTGTGTGTGTGTGTGTGTGTGTGTGTGTGTGTGTGTGTGTGTGTGTGTGTGTGTGTGTGTGTGTGTGTGTGTGTGTGTGTGTGTGTGTGTGTGAGTGCGTGCGTGCGTGAGAGAGAGTCTATGTGATGTATTATATATGTCTGTGTGTGTGTGTGCGTGAGAGAGAGAGAGAGTCTATGTGATGTATTATATATGTCTGTGTGTGTGTGTGCGTGAGAGAGAGAGAGAGTCTATGTGATGTATTATATATGTCTGTGTGTGTGTGTGCGTGAGAGAGAGAGAGAGTCTATGTGATTGATGTATTATATATGTCTGTGTGTACTGTAGAGTATTACATGGGTTCATTTGTCAGTGTGTGTCCCGGCTCCCAGACACCCTATAGGGGTGGTGATGCGTTTGAGACTTCTGTACTGAGAGCCTCGTTCAGTCACCATGCAACCAGCGTTGACAGGATGACCCCTCAGTGGCCCTTGTTATTACTACACTGATCACACACAAACAGACAGACACACGCAGGCACATTAGCCTGGGCCTTCACCCCCTCACAGTCCAGTCCATACACAGCTGTAAAACGGTTAGGCTGGCACTCTTCCAGCCCAGGAAATCCTTCACAGATCCTTTAAACTTGGCACGGTTGTAAGTGGCTACCAGGAAATATGATTCCCTATAGTGTGCATGTGAGTGATCCTATATTTCCAGCCAGGTCACCCATGATACAAGTCAGTATAAGTCCATCCATGTCTGAGGACATGGGGAGATGACTTGGGAATCCTTCATGAGGGGCAACAGTAAGCGCTGTTACCTTCAACAGTAAGCGCTGTTACCTTCAACAGTAAGCGCTGTTACCTTCAACAGTAAGCGCTGTTACCTTCAACAGTAAGCGCTGTTACCTTCAACAGTAAGCGCTGTTGCCTTCAACTGTAAGCGCTGTTACCTTCAACAGTAAGCGATGTTACCTGCAACAGTAAGCGCTGTTACCTTCAACAGTAAGCGTTGTTACCTTCAACAGTAAGCGTTGTTACCTTCAACAGTAAGCGTTGTTACCTTCAACAGTAAGCGCTCTTACCTTCAACTGTAGGTTTTGGTTTTGCTGGGGAGGTTGTGGACGGGGATGGCGGATGTGTGTAAGCATTTGCCTCTGGTGCAAAAGGTTTGAATCAAGTGATAGAAAGTTGCTTTTGAGATTTTAGTTTAAAGCCAATCCCGAACCTTAACCCTTACCTTAACCATTAATTCCTAACCTTAAGATTTCGGGGTCAATACCTAAAGTTAACCCAAACCTTAACCATTATGAGTTCATTCCTAACCTTAAGATTTCGGGGTCAATACCTAAAGTTAACCCAAACCTTATCCATTATGAGTTAATGTCTAAACTTAACCTTAAACACTTAGAAATGTGACATTTGGAACAACTTCTAAAATGGATGAACGTCTGATTGTGATGTGAGACTGTAAAAGCCTGTTGATATTTCAGTTGCCTTCCATAGTTTCCCACATTGGCTTGTGAAGATCGGGGCAAACGTGGGATGTTATGTGGGGAATGTTAATTTGTGAGTATGTACTGAATAAGTGTGTTGGATATGTATGTATGTGTGTGTGTGTGTGTGTGTGTGTGTGTGTGTGTGTGTGTGTGTGTGTGTGTGTGTGTGTGTGTGTGTGTGTGTGTGTGTGTGTGTGTGTGTGTGTGTGTGTGTGTGTGTGTGCGTGCGTGCGTGCGTGCGTGCGTGCGTGCGTGCGTGCGTGCGTGCGTGCGTGCGTGCGTGCGTGCGTGCGTGCGTGCGTGCGTGCGTGCGTGCGTGCGTGCGTGCGTGCCCATGAAAAAGAAAGCCTCTACTCACCCCCTTCTCTCTCCCAGCTCTGATTACTGCTGTTTTGGCAGCTGACTCTAAGTAATGGACGCCTGGCCTGTCAGGGAAATTTGTAGCTGTCTCCTTTACAGAGGCTCTTCATTCCAATCAGCAACTGTCACCTCAGCCTGCATGTCTCATTATTAATGACCACTGGTCAAGAAGTGCAGCAACCCAGTTGACTGAGGCCAGCAGAAAAACAAAGGCCCTCTGGTTAAACCAACGGTACAAGTCAAAGACATTGTAACATGGAAGCAGTTAGTTTGCTCAGTGTGTTCGTTTCCACGTAGATCTACAGTAGGATGATGTAATGTCAGGTGATATACTCTGGTTTCCTCACCTGATATTTGGTCAAGACCGAGGAGTTCATCGCTTAATAATGTCCTTCGTGAATCCTTATCTGATGTGATTGTGCTAGTAAATCTAAGGGTATTAATGAGAGATGGCCTTCGAGGGAGGAGACTACTAAAAGAAATGTTTGAAAGGCCAACATTTGTGCCTGTGACAGAAAAAGAAACAGTTGAGTAAGCGACTGGTGACTGGTGAGAGTGTTTGTGTGTGTGTGTGTGTGTGTGTGTGTGTGTGTGTGTGTGTGTGTGTGTGTGTGTGTGTGTGTGTGTGTGTGTGTGTGTGTGTGTGTGTGTGTGTGTGTGTGTGTGTGTGTGTGTGTGCGCGTGCGTACGTGATATGGGGGCCATATTTCGACCAGGACATGGGCCCACAGCTGCACTGTAAATCACTCACCTCCGCTCATCAGGAGGGACCAAAATGGCTGCCATCCTTACCATGAACTAAGGAGGGGGGGGGGGCCTCTGCACCTGCCACTATATAACAAACACCTTTCTTCTCAAGTCCTCTCAACAAGTCACACTTATGGCTAAGAAAGACAAGACACCTAAACAGTACTAGTGTTACTCACTCACAATGGTTTCTAAAACCCCCACAACAGTTTCTAAAACCCCCACAATGATGTGGATTTATCATTGTGCATTTTCACAATACTATGACACTAATTTTTTCAGAATTCCATACACTTGACAATCATGGACTATCACATGAGACACTGTTAATTAAATGTATCCTGATTGGTGCATTCAACTATGTAGCACAAAACACTTCCTGTCCATTTCCTGAATCAAGCTTAGCTTTTAGGAGAGCTGAAATGAGTTGTAAATGATACATAACACCATACCCTTGAAAACGTGTCACAGGGCAGTTTAATCCCCTACAGGCCTCAAATTCAAATCTGGACGTCAAAGCCAGTTCCACTGCTTTTGTTCATTCTTCCCCTCTAATCAGGGACTGATTTAGATGTGGCACACCAGGTGGGCGCCATTAACTATCAAGTAGAACAGAAGACCAGCAGTCCCCGGGACCTCGTGGGGTGATATTTGAATTCCCCTGCCCTACAGGTATAGAGGGCTCTGTAATTGACTTCTACTAGTCTGATAATACATACAGTACCAGTCTAAAGTTTGGACACACCTACTCATTCAAGGGTTTTTTCTTTATTTTTACAATGTTCTACATTGTAGAATAATGGTGAAGACATATATATAATATATTTTGATTTGTTTAACACTTTTGTTGGTTACTACATGATTCCATATGTGTTATTTCATAGTTTTGATGTCTTCACTATTATTCTACAATGTGGAAAATAGTAAAAATAAAGAAAAACCCTTGAATGAGTAGGTGTGTCCAAACTTTTGACTGGTACTGTATACGTCAACTGAAGTTGACATATACACATTTAGGTATTGCAATGCATTATGGTATTTAGGCATGTGGGTTGCTCATTTGCGGTGGAATCTTCAAAATAATTGGAGTCCTTGTTAGTACAAAGGCTCATTAGATAACGACGTTTACATTTTTAGGAAGTCTTTTATCATTTCAATTCCACTCTAGCTTCCTCATACTATTGTACTCAGTTTTGTTCCTTTCCTCTAGCCGAATGTTTTGTAATGAGTTTCAATAGAGCAGAACTAGAGTTCACCCACATCAACGTTACGCCTACCAAACATCAATACTGGTACTTTATCTACATGGGGTTAAGGACACTGAAAACACGGTCTGGTAAAATAAGAGGAAAGAGACAAACAGGTCTGTCTGGAGAATGTGTTCTACTGCTGACAGACCATACGTTTGTGGGGAATCTGTTATAATGCTGACAGACCATACGTTTGTGGGGAATATGTTCTAATGCTAACAGACCATATGTTTCTGGGTAATGTGTTCTAATGCTGACTGACCGTATGTTTCTGGGTAATGTGTTCTAATGCTGACTGACCATAGGGGCACATAGGGTGATTGTTTGTGGGGAATGTGTTAATTTTGACTGACCACGTAGGGTGATTGTTTGTGGGGAATGTGTTAATGCTGACAGACCACGTAGGGTGATTGTTTGTGGGGAATGTGTTAATGCTGACAGACCATAGGGGCACGTAGGGTGATTGTTTGTGGGGAATGTGTTAATGCTGACAGACCACATAGGGTGATTGTTTGTGGGGAATGTGTTAATGCTGACAGACCACGTAGAGTGATTGTTTGTGGGGAATGTGTTAATGCTGACTGACCACATAGGGTGATTGTTTGTGGGGAATGTGTTAATGCTGACTGACCATAGGGGCACGTAGGGTGATTGTGGTGGATGTGGTGCATACGAGATAGAGTCTAGCAATCAGAGATCCTTGTAGTCAGCTTGTGAGTGGTGATAGGATACAAACATTTCTACAAAAGTCTCAGTAGAAATATACTTTTTTTATTTATTTAACCTTTATTTAATAGGCAAGTTAGTTAAGAACAAATCCTTATTTGCAATGACGGCCTAGGAACAGTGGGTTAACTGCCTAGTTCAGGGGCAGAACGACAGATTTGTACCTTTTATCAACTCAGGGATTCGATCCAGCAACCTTTCAGTTACTGGCCCAACGCTCTAACCACTAGACTACCTGTCTCTAACCACTAGGTTACCTGTCTCTAACCACTAGGCTACCTGTCTCTAACCACTAGGCTACCTGTCTCTAACCACTAGGCTACCTGTCTCTAACCACTAGGCTACCTGTCTCTAACCACTAGGCTACCTGCCTCTAACCACTAGGCTACCTGTCTCTAACCACTAGGCTACCTGTCTCTAACCACTAGGCTACCTGCCTCTAACCACTAGGCTACCTGTCTCTAACCACTAGGCTACCTGCCTCTAACCACTAGACTACCTGTCTCTAACCACTAGGCTACCTGTCTCTAACCACTAGGCTACCTGCCTCTAACCACTAGGCTACCTGTATCTAACCACTAGGCTACCTGCCTCTAACCACTAGGCTACCTGTCTCTAACCACTAGGCTACCTGCCTCTAACCACTAGGCTACCTGTCTCTAACCACTAGACTACCTGCCTCTAACCACTAGGCTACCTGTCTCTAACCACTAGGCTACCTGCCTCTAACCACTAGGCTACCTGTGTCTAACCACTAGACTACCTGCCTCTAACCACTAGGATACCTGTCTCTAACCACTAGGCTACCTGTCTCTAACCACTAGGCTACCTGCCTCTAACCACTAGGCTACCTGTCTCTAACCACTAGGCTACCTGCCTCTAACCACTAGGCTACCTGTCTCTAACCACTAGGCTACCTGTCTCTAACCACTAGGCTGCCTGTCTCCTAACCACTAGGCTACCTGCCTCTAACCACTAGGCTACCTGTCTCTAACCACTAGGCTACCTGTCTCTAACCACTAGGCTACCTGTCTCTAACCACTAGGCTGCCTGTCTCTAACCACTAGGCTACCTGTCTCTAACCACTAGGCTACCTGTCTCTAACCACTAGGCTACCTGTCTCTAACCACTAGGCTGCCTGTCTCTAACCACTAGGCTACCTGTCTCTAACCACTAGGCTACCTGTCTCTAACCACTAGGCTACCTGTCTCTAACCACTAGGCTACCTGTCTCTAACCACTAGGCTACCTGTCTCTAACCACTAGGCTACCTGTCTCTAACCACTAGGCTGCCTGTCTCTAACCACTAGGCTACCTGTCTCTAACCACTAGGCTACCTGTCTCTAACCACTAGGCTGCCTGTCTCTAACCACTAGGCTGCCTGTCTCTAACCACTAGGCTACCTGTCTCTAACCACTAGGCTACCTGTCTCTAACCACTAGGCTACCTGTCGCCACAGACATCTTTATTTAAATGGCTTTAATCCTTTGTGTAAATACTTGGTTTTAAAATGTTTTTTAGGTTGAGTATCCAGAATGAAGGTGGTGATTATAAGGTCTGCATTTGTTCACTGATCTGTCGATGGATTATCACAACCTACAATTAGGCTTTTTACCATTGATTACCCCACAGAAAAGGTTAAATGACACAATTAAGCATTGTATTAATCCAAGTAATAAAGGCCTCATCGTAGGGTTAAACCCTTCCTTATGGGTTTAAATCTACAAACGAACATCCATCACACTTTTGAGTGACTTTTTGTTAAATTGTTAAATCCAAGAAGTCACTTCCGTTCATTGTAATTGTTGTATTTCTTTGTGTGTTTACCTGCAGTGGAGCGGTAGGTCTGTGTGGGCCGCTCCTCCCACTGCCAAGTAATCACTCATTAGATAGAGCAAGGCGCTGTTTTGGCAACCGCCGCCTACCAGCAGCCAAACAAACTCTCATTTAATTATAGAAAACAAGACGAGAACAAGACGAGAGAGGGGGGAGGAGGGAGCAGGGGGCAGATGATAATCTGTGTGGGTACAACAGCAAACCCTCCTCTAGAGGGGACTCGCTGCGGTTCAGTGAGATCTGAACCGGCATCAGTCAACAACCGGGGCGCATTCCAGCGTGCTTCCTAGCGTTTGTGTTTATCAGTGGTTTTGGGTGTGTGTGTTTGTGTGAGCGGCAGTGATGCATGGCCAGATAGCACATACCATGTTTCTATGGAATATCGCTTTAAATTGAGTGGCCATTTATGTGTGTGTGTGTGTGTGTGTGTGTGTGTGTGTGTGTGTGTGTGTGTGTGTGTGTGTGTGTGTGTGTGTGTGTGTGTGTGTGTGTGTGTGTGTGGTGTGTGTGTGTGTGTGTGTGTGTGTGTGTGTGTGTGTGTGTGTGTGTGTGTGTGTGTGTGTGTGTGTGTGTGTGTGTGTGTGTGTGTGTGTGTGTGTGTGGTACTCACAGCAGGCAGAGCAGTGTGTTTTTCTTCAGGGGCGTTGGTGACCTCAGCTGACGCGGGCCAGGAAGTGGTGTGTGACCATTGCTCGTCACCTGAATGGGAGTGGCCAAGAAGGGTGTGAGTGTGTGTGAACGCGCACACATGTACTGGGAATCACGTTCCTGTTCTAAACACAAAACAGTTATGGTGTCTTTCCCTTCAGCCATGTTGTGAAAATCACAACAACTCACTCACCTCTCTGACACCTCAACCACTCCATTTTTCAACAACCATTTTCCTCAGCCATTGAAACCAATGCTTTACGACAGAGCTCAGTATCCGGCTACATTGAAAAAAAGAGACATTCTTCCCCCATAGGCCCAGGGCAACTCAGAGGTCAGGGTCACTCAGAGGTCACGCAGCAGGCTAATGGGAGAGTTATGTGGAGAGAGAACATACTCAGAAAGAGCCAGCAGGAGGGCAAGTCTGGACAGGTCCAATGGGAGGGAAACTAGTGTAGGTGGAGAGAGCAGGGAGGACAGGTAAGGGGAAGGTTAGACTGCAGGGAGGACAGGTAAGGGGAAGGTTAGACTGCAGGGAGGACAGGTAAGGGGAAGGTTAGACTGCAGGGAGGACAGGTAAGGGGAAGGTTAGACTGCAGGGAGGACAGGTAAGGGGAAGGTTAGACTGCAGGGAGGACAGGTAAGGGGAAGGTTAGACTGCAGGGAGGACAGGTAAGGGGAAGGTTAGACTGCAGGGAGGACAGGTACGGGGAAGGTTAGACTGCAGGGAGGACAGGTAAGGGGAAGGTTAGACTGCAGGGAGGACAGGTAAGGGGAAGGTTAGACTGCAGGGAGGACAGGTACGGGGAAGGTTAGACTGCAGGGAGGACAGGTAAGGGGAAGGTTAGACTGCAGGGAGGACAGGTGAGAGAGAAGGAGGTCTATTTATGGTGAATGGCTTTCCTCTGATGTACAACATTAAGCTAATTTTGTTAACCAATCATTAATCTACTTATACTCGGAGATTGTACCCCAAACACAACTGTTAGGTCTTACCATAATACCTTACCAAGTACCATAGCCAAGACCTTCCAGACCACACAGTGTACTGTGGGTATTATGCATATACATGATTGAACATATCGTATGTACACATTAAACCCACTCACCTTGAATTAATCCATGTACAACTCAAATGTATGCCAGAAGGCTCTGTCAGTGCTGTGAGCCAGCATTTGATTGATTTACAAGTGATGTTTTGCCAATTCCTTAATGTGATGTGAATTACAAAAGGGGAAACAAGATGGCCCTCTCTGGAGAGCTGTTCCTGTGGCCGACCAACGATAACGTTTAACAGGTGTTTCAGTTTGTTATCTTCAGTCAGTATAGTTGACTGTGTGACTAATAATAATATCTATTCACTTCAGCTTTACCTCCCTCTGCTAGTCAGCTGAGTGGAGAGGAGGAACAGCTGGGTGTGGTTTTATTCTCACTCACTCACCCTCACACACTCACTCACTCACTCACACACTCACACACTCACTCACTCACTCCACACTCACTCACTCACTCACACACTCACACACTCACTCACTCACTCACTCACACACTCACACACTCACTCACTCACTCCACACTCACTCACTCACTCACACACTCACACACTCACTCACTCACTCCACACTCCCTCACTCACTCACACACTCACTCACTCACTCACACACTCACTCACTCACTCCACACTCACTCACACACTCACTCACTCACTCCACACTCACTCACACACTCACACACTCACTCACTCACTCACTCACTCACTCACTCACTCACATTCGTGGTGAGACACACACACAGACAGATACAAGTCAGGTTTGGTTTGGGTCTGTTTGTGCACAGCTGAGATGACGTTACAAGGCCAACAGTAAGAAAGTCCTGGCAGGTCGTACCTTCAGGGAGGAGAGGAGGACTGGAAGAAGGGAGGAGGAGGAGAGAGGAAAGGGTGTGGGGCCCTCCAGACTTGTGTAACCTGTGGTTTGCACCATGTCGACATGACAGAACAGAACCACCTCATGGTTGGAGGTACAGTATCTCACGTTTCATCAGAGTAACCCTAGCTGCTCTTCACCACACACACACACAGACACAGACACAGACACACACACACAGACACACACAGACACAGACACACACACACACACGCACGCACACACGCACGCACGTGCACACACACACACACACACACACACACCTCTTTGCACCTCCACTCCGTACACACACAGCTCCTTCATCCCCAAAAACCACACCAGCACCCTCCACACCCCTCCTTTTCACACTCTGTCTCCCCTCCCAGATTTCAGGAATTACACACTGTCGTCTATAATTTGTAGAATGTATGCCTGGCTGCCTCTGGCTGGAGCAGAGAGCTAGTGATAATAAGGTCAATATAAATTCAGTATAGTATCAGTTGACGCAGCAGACAGCAGAAGAGTGTATGTCTGTGGCAGTGGTCATCTCCACAGGGCTGGAGAGTGGAGGAAGGATAGGTGGGTTGAAGTGTATGTCTGTGGCAGTGGTCATCTCCACGGGACTGGAGAGTGGAGGAAGGATAGGTGGGTTGAAGTGTATGTCTGTGGCAGTGGTCATCTCCACGGGACTGGAGAGTGGAGGAAGGATAGGTGGGTTGAAGTGTATGTCTGTGGCAGTGGTCATCTCCACGGGGCTGGAGAGTGGAGGAAGGATAGGTGGGTTGAAGTGTATGGCAGCTGGCCCCGCCTCCTGCACAAGGCCAACCAGAAAACTCCTCTCTTATGCATTGTCCGGGTTCCTCCGTGATTTAACTAATCCTCATCACTCTCTTATCCAGAGGTTGTCAGGGGACCAGCAGAACCAGCTTTCATTGGTGTCATCAAACTGTTTTTCCTGTTATCTCTCCTCCTGTTATCTCTCCTAAATGTTGCCAGAGAGAACAAGATGGTTGTTGGGTTTCGGGGCTCGACCACAGTGTTGTCCTTCTGGAATGGGTGTAATAAATGTCTGTCTGGGTCTTTATTCCTGTGACTGAGCGTGGTGGTTTCAGATGGTAATTTAACCTTTATTTAAGCAGGCAAGTCAGTTTTAAATTAAGAACAAATTCTTATTTACAATGACGGCCTACCCCGGGCGACACTGGGCCAATTGTGCGTCGCATTATGGGACTCCCAATCACAGCTGGATGTGATACAGCCTGGATTTGAACCAGGGACTGCAGTGACACCTCTTGCACTGAGATGCAGTGTTTTAGACTAGTGCACTACACTGGTGGTCAGGGTTTATACACATACTGAGTATTCATAGATAGATATGGGACACACACACACACACACACACACACACACACACACACACACACACACACACACACACACACACACACACACACACAGTCACACGGTGTTACCAGATATGTGAATGTGTTCATGTCATTCCTGAGATATGTTACTGTTGCATACAGTAACATACACCTCCTTTCTCTTCCTGGTCTCTCTGCAGTGTCCCTCTATCTCCTTCCCTCCCCTCTGCATTAACACTTCTTCAAATGAAGGCTGCTCTTTGGCCCTCACATTTATCCGGCAGCTTCCCCACCACACCACACCCCACCCCACCACACCACACCACACCACACCGGCCGCCAGGAGACGGATAACATTACAGTGACAAATCCATCTCTTCCACTTGCCTTTGTGTCTCCGTCCAAACAGTCCCTGTCAGTGGTTTTATGAGAGGGATTACCCATAATCCTCAGAGTCATCTGGACGCCTGCAGTCCCTGTCCCACAGTCCTCTGGGCTCCCATGGTGCCGAGTGGCTGGAAACTTCCTCAGCAGCCAGCCAATCAGCTGTCCTAATGAAGATTAGCATGGCAACGACATTGTAATCAGACTGGCTGGATCTCTTCGCATCTTAGTCAGGGGCCATTGCTGGAAATAAGAGCCTGTTATTGGGCACTCTACAGAGTAATATAAATACACGGTCCAGTACAGTATTGAATATAAATGTATTTTTATTGACAGTACCGTAATAGATTGGGGTTATAATGTGGTATTTCTATTGACAGTACTGTAATAGATTGGGGTTATAATGTGGTATTTCTATTGACAGTACCGTAATAGATTGGGGTTATAATGTGGTATTTCTATTGACAGTACCGTAATAGATTGGGGTTATAATGTGTTATTTCTATTGACAGTACTGTAATGGATTGGGGTTATAATGTGTTATTTCTATTGACAGTACTGTAATGGATTGGGGTTATAATGTGTTATTTCTATTGACAGTACTGTAATAGATTGGGGTTATAATGTGGCATTTCTATTGACAGTACTGTAATGGATTGGGGTTATAATGTGTTATTTCTATTGACAGTACTGTAATAGATTGGGGTTATAATGTGGCATTTCTATTGACAGTACCGTAATAGATTGGGGTTATAATGTGGTATTTCTATTGACAGTACTGTAATAGATTGGGGTTATAATGTGGTATTTTTATTGACAGTACTGTAATAGATTGAGGTTATAATGTGGTATTTTTATTGACAGTACTGTAATAGATTGGGGTTATAATGTGTTATTTCTATTGACAGTACTGCAATGGACTGGGGTTATAATGTGTTATTTCTATTGACAGTACTGTAATAGATTGGGGTTATAATGGGGTATTTCTATTGACAGTACCGTAATAGATTGGGGTTATAATGTGTTATTTTTTATTGACCTTACTGTAGTGGATTGGGTTTATAATGTGTTACTCGGTAGGGTCATAATTGTTTTGGACAGTTCCGAGCTGTATTGCTGACAGCTGCTCTTGGGCTCAGGTTTGGGGCTGGATGCAAGCAGGCTGTTAGGAGGGCTGTCAGCTGAGGGACAATAGAACGGTAGACTGGAGCCCTTCTCCCTGAAGGAGAACAAATCTTCCCTGTCAGAAAGAGACAGCGCAGAAAACTGCATCCCGGGCCCTGACAATACACTCTTAACAGCTATGTCTTCTGGCCCTGGCCTGTGAAAAATTCCCCATTCGGTCATGCATGAATGAGTCTGAATTGGCCCTGAAATGTGGATTTATGAAATGTGAGGGAAAATGCTGAATGATACTGAGGACTTTGAATGGAGCTGTGTAGCTGTTTTGGATGTTAATGGTTTGGTAATGATTCTGAGTGGAACAGGTGGCTGTCAAGGAATCTGCAAGGGAACAGAATGTCAGGAGGGAACCAATCTGATGACGTCACTCTCGGAGGGGGAAGACTAATGCCCATGCTCTCAATTGAGACGGCCGTGTGCCGAGCCACAAGCTGGGCCAAATGAAATTAAGGGAACACGGAAACGTTTACCGAGAGGTTGGTTTAGGCAGCGATGTCTGTGTGGGACTCAACAAAAATCAATTTGCCAACTTCCAAATCTAGTCCATGATTAATGAGAGGTTAATTTCATGGTCGGAGCGTCAATTTCCTCTCCCAAAATGAGATCTATTCCCCGATGCTAGCAGACTGGTGGAATATATAAATGTTCTGAAACTTTTGGGAACTTACATGATATGTCTTTCCACCACACATTGCCCTTGCTCTTTCTCTCTCAACCCGTGGGAGGGCGAGGGAAGAGGGGGAAAAGGTTCTTAGATCAGGTTGTATCCTGTTTAATATTAAATCCTGCACCTTCAGAAAGTATTCACAACCCCTTGTGTTACAACCCCTTGTGTTACAACCCCTTGTGTTACAACCCCTTGTGTTACAACCCCTTGTGTCACAACCCCTTGTGTTACAACCCCTTGTGTTACAACCCCTTGTGTTACAACCCCTTATGGTACAACCCCTTGTGTTATAACCCCTTGTGTTACAACCCCTTGTGTTACAACCCCTTGTGTTATAACCCCTTGTGTTATAACCCCTTGTGTTACAACCCCTTGTGTCACAACCCCTTGTGTTACAACCCCTTGTGTTACAACCCCTTGTGTCACAACCCCTTGTGTTACAACCCCTTGTGTTACAACCCCTTGTGTTACAACCCCTTGTGTTACTACCCCTTGTGTTACAACCCCTTGTGTCACAACCCCTAGTGTCACAACCCCTTATGGTACAACCCCTTGTGTTATAACCCCTTGTGTTAACCCCTTGTGTTACAACCCCTTGTGTTATAACCCCTTGTGTTATAACCCCTTGTGTTACAACCCCTTGTGTTACAACCCCTTGTGTTACAACCCCTTGTGTTATAACCCCTTGTGTTACAACCCCTTGTGTTACAACCCCTTGTGTTATAACCCCTTGTGTTATAACCCCTTGTGTTACAACCCCTTGTGTTATAACCCCTTGTGTTATAACCCCCTGTGTTACAACCCCCTGTGTTATAACCCCTTGTGTTACAACCCCTTGTGTTACAACCCCTTGTGTTACAACCCCTTGTGTTACAACCCCTTGTGTCACAACCCCTTGTGTCACTACCCCTTGTGTCACAACCCCTTGTGTCACAACCCCTTGTGTTACAACCCCTTGTGTCACACCCCCTTGTGTCACAACCCCTTGTGTCACAACCCCTTGTGTCACAACCCCTTGTGTTACAACCCCCTGTGTTACAACCCCTTGTGTTACAACCCCTTGTGTTACAACCCCTTGTGTTATAACCCCTTGTGTTATAACCCCTTGTGTTACAACCCCTTGTGTTACAACCCCTTGTGTTATAACCCCTTGTGTTATAACCCCTTGTGTTATAACCCCTTGTGTTACAACCCCTTGTGTTACAACCCCTTGTGTTACAACCCCTTGTGTTATAACCCCTTGTGTTACAACCCCTTGTGTTATAACCCCTTGTGTTACAACCCCTTGTGTTACAACCCCTTGTGTTATAACCCCTTGTGTTACAACCCCTTGTGTTACAACCCCTTGTGTTACAACCCCTTGTGTTACAACCCCTTGTGTTACAACCCCTTGTGTTATAACCCCTTGTGTTACAATCCCTTGTGTTATAACCCCTTGTGTTACTATCACTTGTGTTACTACCCCTTGTGTTACAACCCCTTGTGTTACAACCCCTTGTGTTATAACCCCTTGTGTTATAACCCCTTGTGTTACAATCCCTTGTGTTATAACCCCTTGTGTTACTACCCCTTGTGTTACAACCCCTTGTGTTACAACCCCTTGTGTTATAACCCCTTGTGTTATAACCCCTTGTGTTACAATCCCTTGTGTTATAACCCCTTGTGTTACAATCCCTTGTGTTCTGTTACAGCCTGAACTTAAAATGGATTACATTTAGATTTTTTTTGTTTTTGGCTTTAACACAATGCTCCATAATGTCAAAGTGGAATTAAGTTTTTTGACATTTGTACTAAATAATAAAGAATCAAAAGCTGAAATGTCTTGAGTCAATAAGTATTCAACCCATTTGTTATGGCATGCCGAAATATGTTCAAGAGTAAAAAAGTCACATAATAAGTTGCATGGACTCACTCTCCATGCAATACTAGTGTTTAACATGATTTATGAATGACTACCTCATCTCTGTGTGCCACACATACAATTATCTGTAAGGTCCCTCAGTTGAGCAGTGAATTTCAAACACAGATTCAGCCACAAAGACCAGGGAGGTTTTCCAATACCTCGCTGATTGGCACTGATTGGTAGACATTGAATATCCCTTTGAGCATTCACTTTGGATGGTGTATCAATACACCCAGGCACTACAAAGATACAGGCCTCCTTCCTAACTCGGTTACAGCTCAGGGATTTCACCATGAAGCCAATGGTGACTTTAAAACAGTTACAGAGTTTAATGGCTGTTATGGGAGAAAACTTGTTGGATCAACAACATTGTAGTTACTCCACAATACTAGCCTAATTGACAGAGTGAAAAGAAGGAAGCTTATATAGAATAAACATTTTCCAAAATATGCATCCTGTTTGAAACAAGGCACTAAAGTAATAAAGCAATTCCCTTTTTGTCCTGAATACAAGGTGTTATGTTTGGGGACAATCCACTGCAACACACTATTGGGCACCACTGTTGTCACGACTTCCGCCGAAGTCGGTTCCTCTCCTTGTTTGTTCGGCGGTCGACTCGCCGGTCTTCTAGCCATCGCCAATCCACCTTTCATTTTCCATTTGTTTTGTCTTGTTTTCCCACACACCTGGTTCACATTTCCCTCATTACTTGTTTTACCCCTATGTCTGTGTGTGATATTGTTTGTTGTAAGTTCTTGTGCACATTGTGACTGGTGCGCGATGGGTTTTGTACCCATATTTTGTTATTCTGGATGCCGTTGGTTTATATAATTAAACTGCTCCTGTTATTAACCAGTTCTGCTCTCCTGCGTCTGACTTCCCTGCCACCAGTTACGCACCCCTTACAACTCTCCATATTTTCAAGCATAGTGGTGGCTGCATCATGTTATGGGTATGCTTGTAATTGTTAATTCTGGGGAATTTTTGAGGATAAAAAATAAACGGAGCTAAGCACAAGCAAAATCCTGGAGGAAAACCTGGTTTAGTCTGCTTTCCACCAGAAATTTGTAGATGAATTCACCTTTCAGCAGGACAATAACCTAAAACACAAGGCCAAATCTACACTGGACTTGCTTACCAATAAGAAAGTGAATGTTCCTGAGTTTTGACTTAGATCTGCTTGAAAATCTATGGCAAGAGCTGAAAATGGTTGTCTAGCAATGATCAACAACCAATTTGATAGAGCTTGAAGTATTTTGATAGGAATAATGGGCAAATATTGTACAAATCTGGTGAGGAAAGCTCTTAGACACTTACCCAGAAATACTCACAGTTGTAATCACTGCCAATGGTGTGAATACTTATGTTAATGAGATATTTCTGTATTTCATTTTTAAGAAGAAAAAAACAGCAATGTTTTCACTTTGTCACTATGTGGTATTGTGTGTAAAAACAATTCAATCCATTTTGAGTTCAGGTTGGAACAAGAAAATGTGCAATAAATCAAATGGTATGAGTACTTTCTGAAGGCACTCTACGTCATGTGGCGTAGCAAACGAAAACAGTACACGGTTAATTAAGTGGAACCACTGACATGTTCATGACTTCCCCTCTTCACAGCTGGAGGAAATATGGAGTGCTGTTGTTACACCCCGGACTACGGGTCCAGAGTAAACAGGTGGGTAAGTGTGCCGGCCTGCTGAGAGTAAGACCATGGAGGAAACGTTTCAGTGTGACGGGGAGAATGAGTTCATACAGAACGAGGTGGCTGATTACAGAAGGAACACAGGAATAAAAACATGCAATAACTCAAAATATCTTCCTGTTTTAACCTCCAATAAGATCCAAGACGCTGATCCTCTGATCATCAACACGAGGGCCCCACAGGGGTACATGCTCAGACCCCTCCTGTACTCCCTGTTCACCCATGGCTGTGTGGCCACGCACGTCTCCAACTCAATCATCAAGTTTGCTGACACAACAGTGCTAGGCCTGATTACCAACAACGACGAGACAGCCTACAGGGTAAGACGTGAGAGCCCTGGCTGAGTGGTGTCAGGAAAATAACCTCTCCCTCAACGTCAACAAAATGAAGGAGATGATCGTGGACTACTGGAGACAGCAGAGAGAGCACACCCCCATCACATCGACAGGGCCGCAGTGGAAAGGGTCAAAACTTGATATTCCTCGGTGTGCACATCACTGACAACCTGAATTGGTCGCTTCAAAACCAACAGCATGGTGTAGAAGGCACAACAGCGCCTCTTCAACCTCTGCAGGCTAAAGAAAATTGGCTTGTCACCTAAGACCCTCACAAACTCCTATAGATGCACTATCGAGAGCATTCTGCCCGGCTGTATCACCGCCTGGTATGGCAACTGCACTGCCAGCAACCACAGGGCTCTCTAGAGGGTGGTGTGCCCACAGTTGATTTCTTCAAACCAAGCTGCTTACCTATTGCAGATTCAGTCTTCCCAGCCTGGTGCAGGTCTACAATTTTGTTTCTGGTGTCCTTTGACAGCTCTTTGGTCTTGGCCATAGTGGAGTTTGGAGTGTGACTGTTTGAGGTTGTGGACAGGTGTCTTTTATACTGATAACAAGTTCAAACACGTGTCATTAATACAATTAACGAGTGGCGGACAGAGGAGCCTCATAAAGAAGAGGTTACAGGTCTGTGAGAGCCAGAAATCTTGCTCGTTTGTAGGTGACCAAATACTTATTTTCCACCATAATTTGCAAATAAATTCATAAAAAATCCTACAATGTGATTTTCTGGATTTTTCTTTCTCATTTTGTCATAGTTGAAGTGTACCTATGATGAAAATTACCGGCCTCTCTCATCTTTTTACGTGGGAGAACTTGCACAATTGGTGGCTGACTAAATCACTTTTTGCCCCACTGTATATAGTGTGCTCTAGTCAAGACTGATCCTATATAACTATTGCTGTACTCACTTTTCTATTCATATACTGTCCATGCTGTCTATACACACCATTCATATATGTGACTCGTTTCAGAAAACTAGGAGTATGTCACGAACATCACTACTCCACAGGAGAGGCATTTGAACACAAACATAATTTTTTCAAATCAAAATATTTTTTCAAAATATAATATTTTTTTTGCAGAAATACCTTCTGGAAAATGTGAACTTTCATGTGTTTTAATAAACTTGTACAAACTTCCATCCGTAAATATGAATACAATTGTTAAATTAATTAGTTGGTTTAGCCACAGAAAAAGCAAGGAACCTTTGCATTGCTAGTTATAGCCTAATGTTAGCTTGCTAACATTGAAGCTAGTTGGTTAGATATTTAGCTACCTGCAGATTCCTACTACAGCTATGAAAATGTTTGTATTGGTAGGAGTATGAGTTGGGATTATTCCATTTCATTGTTTAGCTAGCTACATGTCTAAACAAAAGACTCCACTTTGCCAGATGATTGATTACATAACCCATCAAGTTAGCCAGGTGTGTCTGGGAGTGATTACGGCCATCTACTGTATTTCATAAACACGTGTACATGTCTAGACAATAGTGACCCATCCACTTAGCTAGATGTGGCTGGGGGTTGGTTATAGCATTTCCTTCACATGACCCATCGATTTATACAAGTGTGTCGGGTAAGTGTCATCTAATAACTATTAAATATTTTTATCTGGACACTTTCTGTTTTTGATATTTCTACTATGTAAGTATCCACTATGTATGTAGTTTCACTGTACCATTTACACCTTCTGTATCCTGGGCATGTGACAAACAGTGTGTGTTTACCAGAGACAACATGACCTAAATCTAAGTCAGATTAGGATATAGACCAAGGACTAGATAAAGTTTATTTTTACGTGGAGTTTATCCTTATTGTAAGCTACTACTTTTATCACTTTTAGTCTTGAAATCTGCGGATGTTTACTAAACTACTCACTCTGTTTAGCACATGGCCTCACATGTGAATCGCTTAAAGAGATTGGTGGGGATAAGGCTTAAGAGGGTGTGAATGATGCTGACTGGGTTTAGACAAAGAAGGGTTCTCCATATACAGTGAGGGAAAAAAGTATTTGATCCCCTGCTGATTTTGTACGTTTGCCCACTGACAAAGAAATGATCCGTCTATACTTTTAATTGTAGGTTTATTTGAACAGTGATGGACAGAATAACAACAAAAATGTTATAAATTGATTTGCATTTTAATGAGGGAAATAAGTATTTGACCCCTCTGCAAATCATGACGTTTGTTGTGGTTGGCCACCAGGTTTGCACACATCTCAGGAGGGATTTTGTCCCACTCCTCTTTGCAGATCTTCTCCAAGTCATTAAGGTTTCGAGGCTGACATTTGGCAACTCGAACCTTCAGCTCCCTCCACAGATTTTCTATAGAATTAAGGTCTGGAGACTGGCTAGGTCACTCCAGGACCTTAATGTGCTTCTTCTTGAGCCACTCCTTTGTTTCCTTGGCCGTGTTTTTTGGGTCATTGTCATGCTGGAATACCCATCCACGACCCATTTTCAATGCCCTGGCTGAGGGAAGGAGGTTCTCACCCAAGATTTGACGGTACATGGCCCCGTCCATCGTCTCTTTGATGCGGTGAAGTTGTCCTGTCCCCTTAGCAGAAAATCACCCCCAAAGCATAATGTTTCCACCTCCATGTTTGACGGTGGGGATGTGGTTCTTGGAGTCGCATTAACTTTTCCTCCTCTTCCAAACACGTTGAGTTGAGTTGATGCCAAAGAGCTCCATTTTGGTCTCATCTGAGCACAACACTTTCACCCAGTTGTCCTCGGAATCATTCAGATGTTCATTGGCAAACTTCAGACGGGCATGTATATGTGCTTTCTTGAGCAGGGGGGGACCTTGCGGGCGCTGCAGGATTTCAGTCCTTCACGGCGTAGTGTGTTACCAATTGTTTTCTTGGTGACTATGGTCCCAGCTGTCTTGATCATTGACAAGATCCTCCCGTGTAGTTCTGGGCTGATTCCTCACCGTTCTCATGATCATTGCAACTCCACAAGGTGAGATCTTGCATGGAGCCCCAGGCTGAGGGAGATTGACAGTTCTTTTGTGTTTCTTCCATTTGCGAATAATCGCACCAACTGTTGTCCCCTTCTCACCAAGCTGGTCTTGCAGCCCATTCCAGCTTTGTGTAGGTCTACAATCTTGTTCCTGACATCCTTGGAGAGCTCTTTGGTCTTAGCCATGGTGGAGAGTTTGGAATCTGATTGATTGATTGCTTCTGTGGACAGGTGTCTTTTATACAGGTAACAAACTGAGATTAGGAGCATTCCCTTTAAGAGGGTGCTCCTAATTTCAGCTCGTTACCTGTATAAAAGACACCTGGGAGCCAGAAATCTTTCTGATTGAGAGGGGGTCAAATACTTATTTCCCTCATTAAAATGCAAATCAGTTCATAACAATTTTGACATGCGTTTTTCTGGATTTTTTTGTTGTTATTCTGTCTCTCACTGTTCAATTAAACCTACCATTAAAATTATAGACGGGTCATTTCTTTGTCAGTGGGCAAACGTGCAAAATCATATATATATATATATATGATTTTAACGACTGCATAAGGCTATGTTTTGGATGACTGGCTGCGAATGTTTATTGAATTGTTTTGTTTCTGCCTTTTCTATTCCAGACATTCTGAAATTCACTAAAGCATCCCATGTATGTAACTTTAGTCTTTCACTTTTCAATATATATATATATATATATATATATACAGTACCAGTCAACAGTTTGGTCACACCTACTCATTCAAGGGTTTTCTTTATTTTTTGTATTTTCTACATTGTAGAATAATAGTGAAGACATCAAAACTATGAAATAACACATATGGAATCATGTTATTAATCAGACCAGGTCATCTGATGCAGCGCTCTATCACTGTCCTTGGTCAAATAGCCCTTACACAGCCTGGAGGTGTGTTTTGGGTCATTGTCCTGTTGGAAAAAAAATGAAAGTTCAAGTAAGTGCAAACCAGACGGAATGACATATCACTGCAGAATGCTGTGATACAGTAGCCATGCTGGTTAAGTGTGCCCTGATTTCTAAATAAATCACTGACAGTGTCACTAGCAAAGCACCACCACACCATCACATCTCCTCCTCCATGCTTCACAGTGGGAACCACACATGCAGAGATCATCCGTTCACCTACTCCGTGTCACAGAAAGACACGGCGGTTGGAACCAAAAATCTCAAAGACCAAAGGACAGATTTCCACCGGTCTAATGTCCATTGCTAGTGTTTCTTGTCCCAAGCAAGTCTCTAATTATTATTATGTCCTTTAGTAGTGGTTTCCTTGCAGCAATTTGACCATGAAGGCCTGATTCACACAGTCTCCTCTGAACAGTTAATGTTGAGATGTGTCTGTTACTTGAACTCTGTGAAGCATTTATTTGGGCTGGAATCTGAGGTGCAGTTAACTCTAATTAACTTATCCTCTCCAGCAGAGGTAACTCTTTGCCTTCCTTTTCTGTGGCGGTCCTCATGAGAGCCAGTTTCATCATAGCGCTTGATAGTTTGTGCGACTGCATTTGAAGAAACTTTAAAAGTTCTTGAAATTTTCCGCATTGACTGACCTTCATATTTTAAAGTAATGATGGACTGTCATATCTCTTTGCTTATTTGAGCTGTTCTTATCATAATGTGGACTTGGTAATTTACCAAATTGGGCTATCTTCTGTATACCACCCCTACCTTGTCACAACACAACTGATTGGCTCAAATGCATTAAGAAGGAAAGAAATTCCACAAACTCACTTTTAACATGGCACACCTGCTAATTGAAATTCCAGGTGACTACCTCATGAAGCTGGTTGAGAGAATGCCAAGAGTATGCAAATCGGTCATCAAGGCAAAGGGTGGCAATTTTGAAGAGTCTAACATTTGATTTGTTTAAAACTTTTTGGGTTACTACATGATTCCATATGTGTTATTTCATAGTTTTGATGTCTTCACTATTATTCTACAATGTAGAAAATAGTCAAAAATATTGAAAAACCCTTGAATGAGTAGGTGTGTCCAAACTTTAGACTGGTCTGTATATAAAAATATGTTTTAAGTGAGAAGTAGGCATTTGTCTGAAACCTAAAAAGAAAGTAAATTCACATGAGCACCCATGCTCTACCAAGGTTTTCCAGCACACAGCTTTGACCTACTACAATAGCTATGTTGGTTTATTCTACTTCAAACAATGTGCATGCAGGTTGCTTAGGATTCAAACCTTGATGAGTAGAGGTGTCCAAACCTTTGACTGGTATAGTATATATTTACACTACCGTTCAAAAGTTTGGGGTCACTTTCCGGAGTCGCCTCTTCAATGTTGACGTTGAGACTGGTGTTTTGCGGGTACTATTTAATGAAGCTGCCAGTTGTGCACCGGGGCCTCCCACTATTTATTTGCGCTGTTCTGTGAAGAGCCAGTTTGCGCTGTTCTGTGAAGGGAGTAGTACACAGCGTTGTACTAGATCTTAATTTTCTTGACAATTTCTCGCATGGAATAGCCTTCATTTCTCAGAACAAGAATAGACTGAGGTGTTTCAGAAGAAAGTGCTTTGTTTCTGGCCATTTTGAGCATGTAATCGAACCCACAAATGCTGATACTCCAGATTCTCAACCAGTCTAAAGAAGGCCAGTTTAATTGCTTCTTTAATCAGAACAATAGTTTTCAGCTATGCTAACATAATTGCAAAAGGGTTTTCTAATGATCAATTAGCCTTTTAAAATGATAAACTTGGATTAGCTAACACAACGTGCCATTGGAACACAGGAGTGATGGTTACTGATAATGGATCTGTACGCCTATGTAGATATTCCATTCAAAATCAGCCATTTCCAGCTACATTAGTCATTTACAACATTAACAATGTCTACACTGTGTTTCTGATCAATTTGATGTTATTTTAATGGACCAAATTGTTCCCTTTCTTTCAAAAACAAGGACATTTCTAAGTGACTCCAAACTTTTGAACGGTAGTGTATATATATTACAGACTCTAACATTGCTCATTCTGACATGTCTTAATTTCGTGTTATTTAAAAATAAATGTTTTCCTGTGTGTGTATTGTTATTGTACTGCTAGATATTACTGCACTGTTGGAGCTAGAAACATAAGAATTTGCTGCACCTGAGATAACATCTACAAAACTGTGTACTGCAAAACCAATCAACTTTGATTTGAATTGACACCATGCACCCACTTAGCTTGTACAACTGAAGCTGAATTGTGCTTGCATAGCTGTTTATGTAAACTAGAAAAGTCAACATTAACACACGGTTTATGTAGCCTATGGAACACATCAATGGGAATCAACCAGTGGAGGCTGCTGATGGGAGGATATAATAATGTCTGTAATGGAGTACAGTGGATGGAATGGAGTGTAAGGGATGGAATGGAGTGTAAGGGATGGAATGGAGTGTAAGGGATGGAATGGAGTGTAAGGGATGGAATGGAGCATAAGGGATGGAATGGAGTGTAAGGGATGGAATGGAGTGTAAGGGATGGAATGGAGTGTAATGGAGTGTAAGGGATGGAATGGAGCATAAGGATGGAATGGAGTGTAAGGGATGGAATGGAGTGTAAGAGATGGAATGGAGCATAAGGGATGGAATGGAGTGTAAGGCATGGAATGGAGTGTAAGAGATGGAATGGAGTGTAATGGATGGAATGGAGTGTAAGGGATGGAATGGAGTGTAAGAGATGGAATGGAGTGTAAGGGATGGAATGGAGTGTAAGGGATGGAATGGAGTGTAAGGGATGGAATGGAGTGTAAGGGATGGAATGGAGTGTAAGGGATGGAATGGAGTGTAAGGGATGGAATGGAGTGTAAGGGATGGAATGGAGTGTAAGGGATGGAATGGAGTGTAAGGGATGGAATGGAGTGTAAGGGATGGAACGGAGTGTAAGGGATGGAATGGAGTGTAAGGAGGGAATGGAGTGTAAGGGATGGAATGGAGTGTAAGGGATGGAATGGAGTGTAATGGAGTGTAAGGGATGGAATGGAGTGTAATGGATGGAATGGAGTGTAATGGAGTGTAATGGATGGAATGGAGTGTAAGGGATGGAATGGAGTGTAAGGGATGGAATGGAGTGTAAGGGATGGAGTGGAGTGTAATGGATGGAATGGAGTGTAAGGGATGGAATGGAGTGTAAGGGATGGAATGGAGTGTAATAGATGGAATGGAGTGTAAGGGATGGAATGGAGTGTAATAGATGGAATGGAGTGTAAGGGATGGAATGGAGTGTAAGGGATGGAATGAAGAATAAGGGATGGAATGGAGTGTAATGGAGTGTAATGGATGGAATGGAGTGTAAGAGATGGAACGGAGTGTAAGGGATGGAATGGAGTGTAAGGGATGGAATGGAGTGTAAGGGATGGAATGGAGTGTAATGGAGTGTAATGGAGTGTAATGGATGGAATGGAGTGTAAGAGATGGAACGGAGTGTAATGGATGGAATGGAGTTTGCACACAATTGGCCCAATTGTAAATAATAATTTGTTCTTAACTGACTTGCCTGGTTAAACAAATAATAATAACAGAGTAAATTAAGTGTAATTGCTAAGAAGTCGACAGGAGCCAATGAAGACCTGGCCAACTTGTAATAAGGATGTCTGTTTGCTCAAATGGAGAATGGCTGAGTCAGACAACATTGTGGTGTCCATGGATGGTAGCACATAGAAAGGTAAGCACACAAACTTTTCTCTCACACACACAAACCGTCATGTTGGGAGGGCCATAATTCCCCATGTGAAGCGGTCCCTCCAGAGTGCTTATTTATATCCCTTGTCACTTCAGACCAGGGTCGTAAATCCTGCCATGCTTACCAAGCACAAATTTCCCCTTCATCAGGGATCCACACCCTGTGGAAGCACCAGTCGGAGCCCTGAAATACAGCCCAGTGACTAGAACAGGTTGTAACCTACTGGGAGCAATGCAGCAGACACAACATGTGAACACACACACACACACACACACAAGATGGATCCTATTACTAACTTAACCTGATTGTTACTGTAGAATAATAACTCATTATAACCTGCATATTAAATACATATCTTTGTTATTACTATGGAATAGCATCACCGCCATATCATTGATAGGAGTGATTAAGTATTAGCTTATTCACTGTGTCTATCCTGCATGATCCAGAGGGTGGAGTAATGAACCACATCATTTATGGTAAAGTGTAACATAGTATATGCCTCTTCTCATGCCACACACTGACGTCCTCTTTCTTCCCCACACCCCATAAAGGTTCCTCTCTGTCTGTGTGTGTGTGTGTGTTTAACTATACTTGTGGGGACCAGAAGTCCCCACAACAATAGTAAACAAACAAAAAATTGACCAACTGGGAACATTTCGTTAGTCCCCTCAAGGTCAAATGCTATTTCTAGGGGGTTTGTGTGTCCACAGAGCTAATAGGATGTATCACTGTAATTAGCCATAAGAGAGAGAGGATGACTGCATTCAGTCAGACCCAGTTGTTGGTCTTAGCAAGCCAGGCAAGCAGGCAGGCAGGCAGGCAGGCAGGCAGGCAGGCAGGCAGGCAGGCAGGCAGGCAGGCAGGTCTCTGGATCCTGGCAACAGTAAATATCTCCCAGTCTCAGCTCTGCACTGTGGCTCACCTTCCAGTCTCATCTCCCAGTCTCAGCTCTGTGGCTCTGCATCAGCTTTATCTGGCACACTCCCTCTGAAATTCAGACCACACACACACACACACACATACACACACACACACACACACACACACACACACACACACACATTAACGCATACACACAGGCACACTGACACACAAATGTGTGAACGCATACACACACACCCACACATAGCCTATACATATTCACACATATGTACATTCTGTACACATTACAAACATACAAGTGTGCAAACACACACACACACACACACACACACAAACACACAGGAAAAGGTGTGAGCAGGAATCACAAATATAATAATGCAATTCCTTCCACACAACTTACTTGATGTGCCATCAGAGAGGTGAGAAAGCAGCTTGTCAGCAGAGGCCGGGGGAGCAGCCTGGGGCTAGAGTTGGAGCTGCTCGGGCTTCTTGACGCTGTCTGGATACAGTGTGACAGGTGAGGCCCCGAGGCTAACGGCAGCACCGGGTACATGATTCCACAGAGGCCTGAGGGTAATGCGAATGTAAATTGACTTGGGTGAGCGTTAGATCAGCTCAGTGCTCATAATGTACTGCTGGAAGCACAGTTTAGTCCATCGACATGGAATGTTTGTTGCATTGCTATTAGCAGTGGTTAGCTATTAGCTTGTGGCAAACCAGCTGGCTTTTTCAATATTTGATTTACTTGAGTAGCATGAGTACTCAGTCTAAGGGAACACAGGCCTAATAAAGACCATTAGAAAAGGCAATTAACAAAGAGGAAAGTATGTCATTAGCACTCCATAAGAATAAAGATTGGATATTCTTTTCAAACAGTTACCGTTTAGTAGCTTAGTTGCTAGTGGATCTGAATCTGAGAAACGTCCTATAGCTTTATGTATGGGTTGGCAGAGCTGCTTTCCACGGGAGTTGGTTGTCACTGTGCTGTGTTAAAATCAGTGCGTTGCTGTGAATTGATGACAACATTTCAGACGAGGACAAACATGGACCTGTTGATGTTCAGGTACAGTTGAAGTCGGAAGTTTACATAAGCTTAGGTTGGAGTCATTAAAACTTGCTTTTCAACCACTCCACAAATTTCTTGTTAACAAACTGTAGTTTTGGCAAGTCGGTTAGGACATCTACTTTGTGCATGACAAGTCATTTTTCCAACAATTGTTTACAGACACATTATTTCACCTATAATTCTGTCACGCCCTGGTCTTAGTATTTTGTGTTTTCTTTATTATTTTGGTCAGGCCAGGGTGTAACATAGGTTTATTTATGTGGTGTGTTTTGTCTTGGGGTTTTTGTAGGTTATGGGATTGTGGTATAGTAGAGTTGTCTAGGTAAGTCTATGGTTGCCTAGAGTGGTTCTCAATCAGAGGCAGGTGTTTATCGTCGTCTCTGATTGGGAACCATATTTAGGCAGCCATATTCTTTGAGTGTTTCGTGGGTGATTGTTCCTGTCTCTGTTTGCACCAGAGAGGGCTGGTTAGGTTTTTTACGTTACGCTTATTGTTTTGTATTGTTCGTTATTATCTTTATTAAAGCTGTATTGAGATAACCACGCTGCATTTTGGTCCTCCTCTCCTTCGACACAAGAAAACCTTAACAAATTCACTGTATCACAATTCCAGTGGGTCAGAAGTTTACATACACAGCATGAAAAATTCCAGAAAATGATGTCATGGCTTTAGAAGCCTCTGATAGGCTAATTGACATAATTTGAGTCAATTTGAGGTCAAACTCAGTGCCTCTTTTCTTGACATCATGGGAAAATCAAAAGAAATCAACCGAGACCACAGAAAAATAACTGTAGACCTCCACAAGTCTGGCAATTTCCAAACGCCTGAAGGTACCACGTTTGTCTATACAAACAATAGTACGCAAGTATAAACACCATAAACGCAGCCGTCATACCGCTCAGGTTGGAGACGCGTTCTGTCTCCTAGAGGTGAATGTACTTTGGTGCGAATAGTGCAAATCAATCCCAGAACAACAGCGAAGGACCTTCTGAAGATGCTGGAGGAAATGGGTACAAAAGTATCTATATGTATATCCAGTAAAACGAGTCCTATATCGACATAACTTGAAAGGCCGCTCAGCAAGGAAGAAGCCACTGCTCCAAAACCGCTATAAAAAAAGCCAGACCACGGTTTGCAACTGCACATGGGGACAAAGATCGTACTTTTTGGAGAAATGTTCTCTGGTCTGATTAAACAAAAATAGAACGGTTTGGCCATAATGACCATTGTTATGTTTGGAGGAAAAAGGGGGTGGTTTGCAAGCCGAATAACACTATCCCAACCGTGAAGCACGGGGGTGGCAGCATCATATTTTGGGGGTGGCAGCATCATGTTGTGGGGGTGCGTTGCTGCAGGAGGGACTGGTGCACTTCACAAAATAAATGGCATCATAAAGAAGGAAAATTATGTGGATATATTGAAGCAACATCTCAAGAAATCAGTCAGGAAGTTAAAGCTTGGTTGCAAATGGGTCTTCCAAATGGACAATGACCCCAAGCATACTTCTAAAGTTGTGGCAAAATTGCTTAAGAACAACAAAGTCAAGGTATTGGAGTGGCCATCACAAAGCCCTCAATCCTATAGAAGATGTGTGGGCAGAACTGAAAAAAGCATGTGCTGGCAAGGAGGCCTACAAACCTGACTTAATTACACCAGCTCTGTCAGGAGGAATGGGCCAGAATTCAACCAACTTATTGTGGGATGCGTGTGGAAGGTTACCCGAAATGTTTGACCAAAGTTAAACAATTTAAAGGCAATGCTACCAAATACTAATTGAGTGTATGTAAACTTCTGACCCACTGGGAATGTGATGAAAGAAATTAAAGCTGAAATAAATCATTCTCTCTACTATTATTCTGACATTTCACATTCTTAAAATAAAGTGGAGATCGTAACTGACCTAAGACAGGGGATTTTTACTAGGATTCAATGTCAGGAATTGTAAAAAAAAACACACAAAAAACAGAGTTTAAATGTATTTGACTAAGGTGTATGTAAACTTCCAACTTCAACCGTATATGTTCTATATCTTTGATGTTTTGGGGTTTCCATGAACTAAGCCGGTTTGTTGTAGAGTGAAGAAAGAGGCATACACTGTAGGCTATACTATTCAGATGTTACACTTTATTAATAGATTCAGCTCGTTTCAATACATTTCAACAGAGAAGTTGTATGTACAGTGCCTTGCGAAAGTATTCGGCCCCCTTGAACTTTGCGACCTTTTGCCACATTTCAGGCTTCAAACATAAAGATATAAAACTGTATTTTTTTGTGAAGAATCAACACCAAGTGGGACACAATCATGAAGTGGAATGACATTTATTGGATATTTCAAACTTTTTTAACAAATCAAAAACTGAAAAATTGGGCGTGCAAAATTATTCAGCCCCCTTAAGTTAATACTTTGTAGCGCCACCTTTTGCTGCGATTACAGCTGTAAGTCGCTTGGGGTATGTCTCTATCAGTTTTGCACATCGAGAGACTGAAATTGTTTCCCATTCCTCCTTGCAAAACAGCTCGAGCTCAGTGAGGTTGGATGGAGAGCATTTGTGAACAGCAGTTTTCAGTTCTTTCCACAGATTCTCGATTGGATTCAGGTCTGGACTTTGACTTGGCCATTCTAACACCTGGATATGTTTATTTTTTAACCATTCCATTGTAGATTTTGCTTAATGTTTTGGATCATTGTCTTGTTGGAAGACAAATCTCCGTCCCAGTCTCAGGTCTTTTGCAGACTCCATCAGGTTTTCTTCCAGAATGGTCCTGTATTTGGCTCCATCCATCTTCCCATCAATTTTAACCATCTTCCCTGTCCCTGCTGAAGAAAAGCAGGCCCAAACCATGATGCTGCCACCACCATGTTTGACAGTGGGGATGGTGTGTTCAGCTGTGTTGCTTTTACGCCAAACATAACGTTTTGCATTGTTGCCAAAAAGTTCAATTTTGGTTTCATCTGACCAGAGCACCTTCTTCCACATGTTTGGTGTGTCTCCCAGGTGGCTTGTGTCACGCCCAATTTTTCAGTTTTTGATTTGTTAAAAAAGTTTGAAATATCCAATAAATGTCGTTCCACTTCATGATTGTGTCCCACTTGTTGTTGATTCTTCACAAAAAATACAGTTTTATATCTTTATGTTTGAAGCCTGAAATGTGGCAAAAGGTCGCAAAGTTCAAGGGGGCCGAATACTTTCGCAAGGCACTGTAGTATGTACAGTATGTGTCATTGCTATTATACATACAGTAAACAAACCATGAATAAACTGAGGCAAATTGAATAATATTACAAAGTATCGTTACATTTCATATTCTAATCAAAAATATTGTATATATTTCATGTTAGCTTATGAGATAAGTACTGTTATAATGATGTAAGAAAATGGCCAAAACACCAAGTAGCCAAACAGAGGCAAAGTGCTGCATAGCCTCTTGATTTCCTCTAAAGAACATTCATCTAACACTTACACTAGTGAGTCATTTAATGGCAACAGAAAAGTCAAGCCAAGATTTCAGAAGTTAGTCAGTGTTAATCTTCCAAATGTCAGAATCATTATCTTACATCTTCTCTGTGAAACAATTTCTTCAGACTACTTCTTGAATTCCACTCCATTTTCTTCGCAAACTTGTAGACGCATCCAAAGAGATCAGGGAACATTGTCAATATGTCAACAGAATCCGCATCCTCAATGCTTCAGAGAAAGAGAGAGAGAGACAAAATATTCAACCACCTTCAATGGTAAGAGAGTAAATAAAGTTCATGTACATGTTTTTAGACAAAACTATTAATATGTCTTACTAGTGCTCATGGAGGTTGCGTATGAAGCGCAACAAACCCAATGTGTTGTCTGGGTAGGCCTTCTTTTTACCATCCAACTTGTTCATCAACTCAGGCGGCATCTGTGTACACAAATAAATAACAGTAAGTGTGACTACTACTAGACTAGACACTACACTAGGACGAATGTACATGTAAATAAAATTTGATAAAATGGCGTCTTGTTCACCTTGGACTTCCACGTTGTGAACGACCTCGCCTCAGCACACTGGTCCAAAGCATGAAGGAGTCTTGGTTCTGCTTTGCGACAGTTCTCTGCTTCCTTCTCGTTACCAATTTTTCGTAAGTACTCCACTCTCCTGAAAAACAACAGAGTACCTTTAAATGCATTCAACTGGGTCAGTGTCAAACGGTGATCACATTTGCATTGAGATAAATCGTTGTTAGAATCTGAACCCATTAAAAAAGGCAAATGCCCAGTGGAAATAGTGATGACTGTAAGTAAATCACTGATCTTAACTAACCTTCTGATTGACAAGTGTTAGCACTGCTTCTCACCTCTCCTCTGGCCAGAAGTATGGGTGGGCCAGTGTGTCCTCCACTGTAGGTCTCTTCTCTGGGTCTTTATTGATCATCCACTCAATGAGGTCCTTGGCCACTTCATCCTCAACATGTTCCAGTGTGTACTTCCCTTGAAAAATGTTAACTTCACAATAAATGCCTATGCCAAATGGATGATGTCCACCAGAGATGATGTAATACATTAACATCCCGGCCACCTGAAAAGTATATAATAATAATTTATAATGTATTACATTTCTATAGCGCTTTTCATAACAATATCAAAATGCTTCAATAGCAAAAAACAAACAACCAATACATCATCATGACTAGCCTAACTGTAGTTAGCTAGGTCAACCAATACATCATCAAGAGTAGCCTAGCTATAGTTAGCTAGGTCAACCAATACATCATCAAGAGTAGCCTAACTGTAGTTAGCTAGGTCAACCAATACATCATCAAGAGTAGCCTAGCTATAGTTAGCTAGGTCAACCAATACATCATCAAGAGTAGTCTAGCTATAGTCAGCTAGGTCAACCAATAGAGGCCGAGTATTCATCCTCCAAAGATAGAGGGACCGTTCATGGCTTGATCAGAAGGTGGTGGTCAGAGAGATGGTTGATGAAGTGTCTGGTGTCGATCTTGTAGAGGGCTACTCTGGGAACCACTGGACTTCTTCTTCACAACATAGTTTAGTATGCATTCTATCAATTTGGCAAATAGATCTGGTAATCAAAGTATAGTGACTTATTTAAAGTTGAAAACTAACCTGAATATCGGTGCTCCTCTTATATCCGATCCCACTGTCTTCATTTAAAGTTTCTCTGGCCTTCCAACATTTTGTTCCTGCACTGATTGTATGTAGAGTTGTTTGTCCCATGTTCAATTGTCGACTTATACCGAAATCGGCTAATCTCGCTCTGCCTGTAACATCTGAAGAGAAGATCATATAAAGTGTAGCATTGAAATGTAGGTTAATAAATAAAACATCTAAATAATATTTATTTAGCCCACATTCTTGTTGAATTACTACATGGTCTGGTCTTACCTATTAAAACATTCTGGGGTTTGATATCCCGGTGCAGAATTTTTGTGTTTAGACTATGCAGAACGCTTAGACTGCAGAGCACCTCGTGCACTATTTTCTTCAGGACAGGGGTTTTGTCCTCTGGTAGGTGGTCTTTGATGTATTCATCAAGGGTGCATTCACAGAGCTGAAGAACAAGGTAACCGAAGTGCTCGTCCTCTGCAAAGTCCACATATCTCACAATGCAGGGACTATCCAGCTGAGGTAGTCTTAAAAAACCCTCTTCTCTCTTCAGATCTTGATAGTTTGACTTGAGCATTCTCTTCACGGCTACCTCAGTACCATCATCCTTCAAGCCCAGAAAGACTTCAGTTCCATCACTTCCTTTGGCTATTTGGAAATCCGGATGGACGACAAGATTGAGATTGCCCAATCTGTAAACCTTGCCTGCATCTATGTTGCTGAGTTCCTCCAACTGAGGCCTCCACCGCTCACTAACTTTGTGCCAATTCCGGGGTTTCAATTCGTCGGTGGTGGAGGGAAATGGTTTAACACTGGAATGTTCATCATGTACACCAGATTCTTCAACTGGAATTGATGAAGCATCAAGATCTGGCTTCTCAGTCATGTCAGGTGTACTTTTCTCTACCGACAACTCTTCCTGAATTGTCTTCTTCTTCTTCTTCTTCTTCTTCTTCTTCTTTGACAGATTCATTCCCTGCAATTGTTCAGTTGTATCCGTTGGTGGGACTGGACTTCGTAGGGACACATCTAATTTCCTTAGCTTTTCTTTCAGGTCTTCATCCATCTCCATATCAGCAGTAACAAGTATTTTCTCTGGCACAGAGGTTATCCCTCGCGATGTGATAATCGCAGGTACACAATCGAAGGTGTACAGATCTGCAAGCAAACCAAATGTAAAGACACCTAAGCTGGAGGTCTGAGGATTGGAGAGATATGCTTGATTAGTGAGCGAGATGATCCCCTTACATAACTCCTCAACAAATGTGAAGGTCCAGTCATGTTTGCGGTTTGGAGTTTTCTGAGTAATCACATACAGAAGTCTGACAACTGCAATGTTGGTATTTAGTCCTTGATTGGTGATTTTGGACTCAAACGTTAGATATTTCAGAAGCTTGGGTATCACTGCCAGTGACAGTCCAAGAGTTATTTCTTTCATAGTGCAAAAAACAGCCGTCAAGCATTTCACTACTACGCCTTGTAAGTGTTTGGGAATTTTAGGCAAACGTTTGATCGCCTCGTTAGTGTAGAGCTCCATTTTCTGAGATTCTTTCAGCCACTTTATACTAGCTTGCCGATACAGTTCCTGTTCTGATCCAACAACGTTAAACCACATGTCAAAAAGTGTAACGTGATCCACAGGGTTCACCACCAGCATGTGTTTGCCATATTCACTGAAGATATCTTCTACTGATTTTTGTCCTACTGCACAGGTAAAATCAAAAAAAATCTTCAATTTAACAAAATCCTCACTCTCTAAAGATAATTCCAGAATCATCCTTGTTATCTTTTCACTGATTGTGGGATGTGCTCCAATATTGTTTGTAGCATTTGCTCCAGATATCATCAACTCTTTCACAATGTCTTCTCTGTCATTGTTTGCCGCCAATTGAAGTGGAGTAAAGTTCTGGATTGGTGCCCCTTCTGGATCTGCTTTTGCTGCAATTAATCTACTCACTAAACTGACAGGAGCTTTTGACATTGCGGCATAATGCAAAGGAACCCAACCATTTGCTGATTGGATGTTGGGGTCAGCACCTTCTTTCAGAAGAAATTTACAAATATTGTCATTTGTAAATGCAACAGCAGCAATTAAAGGGGTAACATCATCCTTCAACTTAGTACAAGGGTACAGTCTATTCAAGTCCTTGCCGCCTCTAATCAATTTCTTCAGCTCCTTCAACTTCCTGTCAATAATGCACTTTATAATGGGATCTGTTTGCCTTTGCACCCCATGCACCGTCTGTACAAATTGGATCTGGATTTGACCTGGGACGATATTCATTCTTCAAACATCTGCTTCTACAGGTACAGTAGATCTGTGGGATGACATCTCTATTATTACCTCTGTTAAAAGGTTAAGTCAGGTACAGTCATAGAATTAAGCAATAAGGCACAAGAGGCTGTGATTTTGTAAATAATTTAGTAAGTTGACAAATATAGACTGTATACATTATGTCTGGTAAAATCGCATGGAAAACATTTTATTTAATTACATGCTTACTTAATACACTTGTTAATCAGGTGTGAAGTCGCAGTAGAAATGAAAATCAAGTATGACTGAGAAAAAACTAATGAGCAGCAAATTAACAGTATTTTGTTTATTGTTTTAGTTTAAAAAAAGCTGAATGTTTGTTATAAACTATTTTAAAGGCAGACTCTACCACACAACCAAAACCTATTAGTGAAGATGCTGGAGGCAAAATGTTAAACTTGAAAATCTTTGCACACCACCAGCCAGATCAAAATGTATTGCTTATGTAACGGATGTGAAATGGCTAGCATAGTTAGCGGTGGTGCGCGCTAATAGCGTTTCAATATGTGGACGTCACTTGCTCTGAGACCTTGTAGTGGTTCCCATTGCTCTGCAAGGGCCGCGGCTTTTGTGGAGCGATGGGTAACGATGCTTCGTGGGTGGGAGTTGTTGATGTGTGCAGAGGGTCCCTGGTTCGAGCCCGGGTATGGGCGAGGGGACGGACTAAAGTTATACTGTTACACTTAGCTACTATTAAAATTTTAAAAAGTGAGGGGAGACTTTAATTTTTTTCCCTGTTAAACTATTTAAAAAGGCACTACTTTCCAATGTCTACGTGTTGTGGCTTGTTTTGCCAGTCCTTCTAGGTGCTGAAGTAGGCCACTCCTTATGACCGAAATACCATTGCTCATTTAAACATGACATTAAAATAAAAGCACATTACATACAACTAAATGTGGTGACGTTAACTTTCAAATATAAATTGTTCATGTCCGTAATAAGTAATTTGAGATTATTGTTCGATTTAGCCTCTCACTATACAGGTGAAATTGTTCAGTCTTATTCTTTAAATAAATTCTAGACACTCCTGACACAATATCAGGAGAGGTTTTTGACATAACACACAATACACAACATCCTAAAATATTTGATTTGTTCTAGGTTGCAATATCGTTTGATAATAATGTGTTTTATGGCAATTACGCTCTCTATACCGTGACTTTGATGAGCAATACTTACCTTCTAATGAAATGACAGAATCATCTAACAAGAAGAGGAATATGATATCATATTCAGCGTTAGAAATGTAAATGATAGTTAAGAAAGGTTACTTACATTTCCTTATCGTGAAATCGTCACCAGCTTGCTTGAGGAAGTGTCTACTGAAGTTAAAAAAACAACCAGCTGATTAGGTGACTGTGTTGAAGTAAATGAAACTCTGACGGCTATTTAGACTATGATAGTCTAACGTGAAGAGTATGATCTTCTAATGAGCATTATTAATGTAAATGATAGCTATTACTTACATTTTGTCATCGTGATATCGGCACCAGCTTGTTTGAGGAAGTGTCCACAGACTATTGAAAAACTCAACCACACCTCTTTATCAGGTGAATGTGTTTCAGGAAAATGAAACTGAAACTTTTAAGAAGAATAGTAATATGCCTGCCTGGTTCCTTCTTTCTCACAAATATTTCACCTACTATGATTTTCATACTTAAATGAAATACTCTTCATCAGTTCTGGAAATATTTATCTCATAATATGATAAATGTGCATCCAATTTTTTTTAGATACTGTAGAAAGCAAAGTTTCTGAACCTATGCTAGGAACAGTGCTTAATTTGAGCCGGATCCTGACGGAACAGGACCTCTCAGATTTGACTTTGTTTGTTCCGGCCCTGATCCGGTAACTATCGTGGCATGATTTCACTGTTCACTGTTCGCACTATAGGCATTCTAATAAAAGCAAATCAGCATTAAATCAAGTTGCCTCCTGGTAATTTCTCCTGACCCCCAGAAAGGCCATCATGTAAAAGATGATCCTTCTACAGAACCTTCAGAAAGTATTCAGACCCCTTCACTTTTCCCCCATTTTGTTACGTTACAGCCTTATTCTAAAATTGATTAAATCGTTTTTTTCCCGCTCATCCGTCTACACACAATACCCCATAATGACAAAGCAAAAACAGTGGTTTTACATTTTTTGCTCATTTATAAAAATGTCAAACTTAAATATCACATTTACATAAGTATTCAGACCCTGTACTCAGTACTTTGTTGAAGCACCTTTAGCAGCGATTACAGCCTTGAGTCTTCTTGGGTATGACACCACAAGCTTGGCACACCTGTATTTGGGGAGTTTCTCCCATTCTTCTCTGCAGAGCCTCTCAAGCTCTGTCAGCTTGGATGGGGAGCATTGCTGCACAGCTATTTTCAGGTCCCTCCAGAGATGTTAGATCAGTTTCAAGTCCGGGCTCTGGCTGGGCCAATCAAGGACATTCAGCCACTCCTGCGTTGTCTTGGCTGTGTGCTTAGGGTTGTTGTCCTGTTAGAAGGTGAACATTCGCCCCAGTCTAAGGTCCTGAGAGCTCTGGAGCAGGTTTTCATCAAGGAATCTCTCTGTACTTTGCTCCATTCATCTTTGCCAGGATCCTGACTAGTCTCCCAATCCCTGCCTCTAAAAAACATCCCCACAGCATGATACTGCCACCACCATGCTTCACAGTAGGGATGGTGCCATGTTTCCTCCAGACGTGGCGCATGGCATTCAGGTCAAAGAGTTCAATCTTGGTTTCATCAGACCAGAGAATCTTGTTTCTCATGGTCTGAGAGACTTTATGCATTTTACTGAGGAGTGGCTTCTATCTGGCCTGATTGGTAGAATGCTGCAGAGATGGTAGTCCTTCTGGAAGGTTCTTCTACCACCACAGTCGAACTCTAGAGCTCTGTCAGAGTGACCATCAGGTACTTGTTCACCTCCCTGATCAAGGTCCTTCTCCCCCTATTGCTCAGTTTGGCCGGGCTGCCAGCTCTAGGAAGAGTTTTCCTCCATTTAAGAATGAGGGAGGCCACTGTGTTCTTGGGGACCTTCAATGCTGCATACATTTTTTTGGTACCATTCCCCAGATCTGTGCCTCGACACAATCCTGTCTCGGTGCTCTACGGACAATTCCTTTGACCTCATGGCTTGGTTTTTGCTCTGAAATGCACTGTCAACGGTGGGGCCTTATATAGACAGGTGTGTGCCTTTCCAAATCATGTCCAGTCAATTGAATTTACCACAGGTGGACTACAATCAAGTTGTAGAAAAATCTCAAGGATGGTCAATGGAAACAGGATGCACCTGAGCACAATTGCAAGTCTCATAGCAAAGGGTCTGAATACTTTCTTAGTTTAAAAAAATGAGCAACATTTTCTAAAAACCTTGTTTTCGCTTTGTCATTATGGAGTATTGTGTATAGATTGATGAGATTTCTCTTTTAGGTTGATCCATCCAAGGCTGTAACATAACAAAATGTTGAAAGATTCAGGGGTCTGAATACTTACCGAATGCACTGTATATATGTGTGTATGTATAATTTTATTAGCAGGGTACCCGTAAAGTCCATTAACCCTCTGAAGAGTATGAATTATTCTGTTTGAGAAGGTTTGAATCCAAAGCAACCTGCCGACACATAGCTTGAAGTACAATACCAAAATAGCTTCTGTAGTAGGTCAAAGCTGTGTGCTGGAAAACCAAAAAAGCATTGGTGAAATAGGCATTGTTGTGCTCATGTTTTCTTTCTCAGCTTCAGACCAATGCCTACATTTCACTTAAACTTCTTAAGGCTAGGGGTCCCACCTCGACAACATCCGCTGAAATGGCAGAGCACGAAATTCAAAAATATTTTTTCGAAATATTTAACTTTCATACATTCACAAGTGCAATACACCAAATTAAAGCTTAACTTCTTGTTGATCTACCCATCGTGTCCTATTTCAAAAAGGCTTTACAGCGAAAGCACACCATATGATTATGTTAGGTCAGAGCCTAGTCACAAAAACACATACAGCCATTTTCCAGCCAAAGAGAGGAGTCATAAAAAGCAGAAATATAAATAAAATTAATCACTAACCTTTGATGATCTTCATCAGATGGCACTCATAGGACTTCATGTTACACAATACATGTATGTTTTGTTCATATTTATATCCAAAAATCTCAGTTTACATTGGCGCGTTATGCTCAGTAATGTTGTGCCTCGAAAACATCCGGCGAATTTGCAGAGAGCCACATCAATTTACAGAAATACTCATCATAAACTTTGATAAAAGATACAAGTGTTATGCATAGAATTAAAGATATACTTCTCCTTAATGCAACCGCTGTGTCAGATTTCAAAAAAGCTTTACGGAAATAGCACGCCATGCAATAATCTGAGTACAGCGCTCAGCCACAAAAACAAGCCATACAGATACCCGCCATGTTGTGGAGTCAGTAAAAGTCAGAAATAGCGTTATAAATATTCACTTAACTGTGATGATCTTCATCAGAATGCGCTCCCAGGAATCCTAGTTCCACATCAAATGTTCAATAAAGTCCATAATTTATGTCCAAATACCTCCTTTTTGTTCGCACGTTTAGTCCAGTAAACCAAAATGCAAAGCGCAGGAAACAGGTCCGGACGAAAAAGTTAAAAAGTTCCATTACAGTTCGTAGAAACATGTCAAACGATGTATATAATCAATCTTTAGGATGTTTTTATCATAAATCTCCAATAATATTCCAACCGGACAATTCCTTTGTCTTTAGAAATTTAAAGGAACGGCCACACGCGTGACTACACTAATGGCTTTTTGCTAGACCCCTGGTTCAAACAGCTCTTATTCGCTCCCCCTTCGTAGTAGGAGCCTGAAACAAGGTTCTAAAGACTGTTGACATCTAGTGGAAGCCTTAGGAAGTGCAATATGACCCCATAGACACTGTATATTGGATTGGCAATCACTTGAAAAACTACAAACCTCAGATTTCCTACTTCCTGGTTGGATTTTTCTCAGGTTTCTGCCTGCCATATGAGTTCTGTTATACTCACAGACATCATTCAAACAGTTTTAGAAACTTCTGCGTGTTTTAATGTGCATATATTAGCTTCTGGGCCTGAATAGGAGGCATTTTATTCTGGGCACGCTTTTCATCTGAACATGAAAATACTGCCCCCTATCCCAAACAGGTAAAAACACTGTTTTTTGTTTTTAGTATACAGCAGTAGGAAGGGGAGTTTATAGCCATTAGAATATACAACAGTAGGAAGGAGAGTTTATAGCCATTAGAATATACAGCAGTAGGAAGGGGAGTTTATATCCATTAGAATATACAGCATTGGGGAGTTTATAGCCATTAGAATATACAGCATTAGGAAGGGGAGTTTATAGCCATTAGAATATACAGCAGTAGGACGGGGAGTTTATAGCCATTAGAATATACAGCAGTAGGTAGGGGAGTTTATAGCCATTAGAATATACAGCAGTAGGTAGGGGAGTTTATAGCCATTAGAATATACAGCAGTAGGAAGGGGAGTTTATAGCCATTAGAATATACAGCAGTAGGAAGGGGAGTTTATAGCCATTAGAATATACAGCAGTAGGAAGGGGAGTTTATATCCATTAGAATATACAGCATTAGGGAGTTTATAGTCATTAGAATATACAGCATTAGGGAGTTCATAGCCATTAGAATATACAGCAGTAGGAAGGGGAGTTTATTGCCATTAGAATATACAGCAGTAGGAAGGGGAGGTTATAGCCATTAGAATATACAGCAGTAGGGAGGGGAGTTTATAGCCATTACAATATACAGCAGTAGGGAGGGGAGTTTATAGCCATTAGAATATACAGCAGTAGGTAGGGGAGTTTATAATAACAAAACAGTATATAAGGGATTCCTCACATTTCTTAGGCTTGGAACCCTAAAAACAACAGGTCCCCTGATGCAGCAGTTTGTTTGCTTGTCTAGCCTATCAGTTACATTGTCTCTCTCTGACCAGGCCCAGAACAAACAGTGAGACAGAGGGGTGTCACTGGAACAGTTAAGTGTTTGCTTGTCTTTCCTCCCCACTGGTGAGGTAAAAGTCTGCGTACATTTTCCCAGCTGCTCACTTGACTTCTGCCCATTTGTACACTTTACAGAATTGCATTGAGACTCAAATCTTTCACTTAAAATGTAGGCCAAACAAAACCCATTGATTTCAAATTGTAACAAACCATACAACTCTATGCACAAGGACTACATTTAATAATTTACACAGATTTTTTTTTACAAAAACACATTTACTAGAAGAACTGTGCAGATGCAAAGTTCAAAAACTCTCTTAATAAATATCTGCTCAGAATGAATGTTCAACGATGTCTGCAGAAAGGATGGAGTGTCCACTATGACATGACACAGGGACACAAATCTCTGTTGGTTATTGAACTACAGTAAGTGAAGTGGATTTACACCCGGTAACAGAACTGCATTAAGGGAAATTCATCTTGGGGTCTCTGATCTGTACTAGACAGAAAAGCAGAGTTATGAATATCATTTTCTTCATGGTGATGTTTCCTGAATCGGTACACAAAGGTAGAAATATGCAAACAAATTGGGGGTATTTTTCTACACATTATCTATTATTTTAATGAGCTCTGCCCCCAAACAAGATCAAATTTGGTTGGTCGGATCAGACATGTTTCACATGTTTGGACATCAAAGTACAGCACAGAAAAGCTCAGTAGAGTACAGTAGAGCAGAGTACAGTAGAGTACAGTAGAGCAGAGTACAGTAGAGCAGAGTACAGTAGAGTACAGTAGAGTAGAGTACAGTAGAGTACAGTAGAGTAGAGTACAGTACAGTAGAGTACAGTAGAGCAGAGTACAGTAGAGCAGAGTACAGTAGAGCAGAGTAGAGTAGAGTAGAGTAGAGTACAGTAGAGTACAGCACAGTAGAGTACAGTACAGTAGAGTACAGTAGAGCAGAGTAGAGCAGAGTACAGTAGAGCAGAGTACAGTAGAGTGCAGTACAGTACAGTACAGTACAGTACAGTAGAGCACAGTAGAGCAGAGTAGAGTACAGTAGAGTACAGTACAGTAGAGCACAGTAGAGCAGAGTACAGTAGAGTACAGTAGAATACAGTACAGTAGAGTACAGTAGAGTAGAGTACAGTAGAGTAGAGTACAGTAGAGTACAGTACAGTAGAGTACAGTACAGTAGAGTACAGAACAGTACAGAACAGTAGAACAGAGTAGAGTACAGTACAGTACAGTAGAGCAGAGTACAGTAGAGCAGAGTACAGTACAGTAGAGCAGAGTACAGTAGAGCAGAGTACAGTAGAGCACAGTAGAGCACAGTCGAGTACAGTAGAGCAGAGTACAGTAGAGCAGAGTACAGTAGAGCAGAGTACAGTAGAGTACAGTAGAATAGAGTAGAGTAGAGTACAGTAGAGCAGAGTAGAGCAGAGTACAGTAGAGCAGAGTACAGTAGAGTGCAGTACAGTACAGTAGAGTACAGTAGACCAGAGTACAGTAGAGCAGAGTAGAGCAGAGTACAGTAGAGTACAGTACAGTAGAGTACAGTAGAGTACAGTACAGTAGAGTACAGTAGAGTATAGTACAGTAGAGTACAGTACAGTAGAGCAGAGTACAGAACAGTAGAGCAGAGTACAGTAGAGTACAGAACACTACAGCACAGAACAGAAAAGCTCAGTAGAGTACAGTAGAGCAGAGTACAGTAGAGTACAGAACACTACAGTACATAACAGTAGAGCTCAGTAGAGTACAGTAGAGCAGAGTACAGTAGAGTACAGAACACTACAGTACAGAACAGAAAAGCTCAGTAGAGTACAGTAGAGCAGAGTACAGTAGAGTACAGAACAGTACAGAACAGAACAGAAAAGCTCAGTAGAGTACAGTAGAGCAGAGTACAGTAGAGTACAGAACAGTACAGAACAGTAGAGTACAGTAGAGTACAGAACCGGAGACTACAGTACAGAACAGAACAGTAGAGTAGAATACAGAACAGCAGAGTACAGAACAGTACAGTACAGCACAGTAGAGTTCAGTACATTAGAATAGAGTTCAGTACTGTAGCGCAGAGTACAGTAGAGTAAAGAAGACTACAGCACAGAACAGAACAGTAGAGCTCAGTACAGTACATTAGAGTACAGAACCGGACACTACAGTACAGAACAGTACAGTACAACACAGTACATTAGAATAGAGTTAAGTACAGTTGATTATAGAATGGGTGGGTCTAATTCTGAATGTGCATTCCAGCCGGTGTCTACTCCAGTAACTACCACCGGCTGAATCTATGACGTTAAAATGCCTATTTACTCTGTTCCACCTGACTGCGCAATCCACTGTCTCATCAGCCCAGGCAGGGAAGTTATAAACTTGATCTCCACTATAAAAAGCATCTAGACATTATCTCACGTATATTTTGTTTTCAACAGCGGAGATTTGCAACATTGTTTCAATATTCAAATGTCGGTTGAAAAAAGGTCAAACAAAACAAAGTGCAGTTAGTTTGCAGTCTTTCCAGCTTCAGTTAGAAGTGATTGTGTGTTGCTGTGTTGTTGGCTAGCTCCTCTGAACCACAGTGTCCTGACTAGAGAACACATTTTCTATGCCAGGCGATAACGTGCCTCATTAGCTCATTGTTATGGATGGATCCAAATGGAACGTCACTAGAAAACAGCTTAAACCAATGCAGCCAGTGTTGTTATTCTGTCTACAGTGTTTGACGTGACTGGAAGTTAGCCGTACAGTCACTGCTAACTTACAAAGTGGTGGAGTACAGAGCCAAAACAACAAAACATGTGTCTGTCCCAATACTTCCGGAGCTCCCTGTATATGCCTAAATAATAATAATAAAAATTGTCTTTGCTTTCATTTGACACCCAATTTGACATGCTCCCATCATGGGTCCTTTTACAGGGAAATGCCTACCAACCAACCAACCCACCCAACTCAGTTGTTTGTTTGAATAGCTGTTATTTGACTCTTTCCACTAACCCAACTTCTCCCCACAAAGACATGTAAACAGAGGCACTTCCCCTTTTGTGGTGGCACAGCAAGTAATCATTGATCTGCGCTATCTGTATTGACAAAGGGTGTCCTTGACTTGGCCGTCCACTTCATGGTCACTGAACCTTTCCACAAAACCTCGACAGATGCATGGAAGCTCAGTGGAGAACAGTCCACAGAACAACAAACGTCAGGGGTCAAATACACTTGGGCCGAATTGCATCATATTCCAATATAGCACTACTTTTAGCCAGAGCCACATAGGGTAGTGCACTGTTTAGGGAATAGGGTGCCATTGGAGACACAACCTTGGTTAGACAATTTCCAGGAATAATTGTGTAGCAGAACAGGTCTAACTTTGCCACAGTCAGAATGATATTTGCACTTTGCCATTACATGAATCTATAATTCTTTAGCACGGGCTCTGAATCGGAATCCTTTCCATGTTTATCTCTACCATAACAACATAGAAGAAAAAATATTAGCTGGCATTCGTAGGGACAAAATCCTCCACAGCTGGCTCAGTTTGCCTCAACAAGTCAGCCAGTGTAGACATAACAGAGAGATAATGGTAAGAATTTGCTGCACAACATAAAAAGGGCTGGTAATGAAGAGAGGAATGTATTTCTTTGTCAAACAAGGAAGCGCCTGAAGCCGCAGCGAGACTGAATTCCTCCGCCTTTGTTCTTTTTTTCTTTCCACCAACTTTATTGTTGTTACTGCTCTTCCCCCCCCCCCCTCCCCCCGCTCTGTGTGGCCAGAGTTGACAGAGTACACTTAGCACACGGCTACACACATAGCAACCCCCCCCCCCACCTCCCCACTCTGTGTGCTATGATAATATTGACACTGCAGCCTAACACTGCCACTATTGAGTTTGGCCATTCTAAATGATGTTTGACCAGCATTACAACAACAGTGAAATAACACAGCCTCGGCCTATAGGGCTAGTTCCCCTCAGGTTATGACCCAATAGGGGGGTGTGTGTTATATGTGTGTTATAGGGTTAAAGGAAGTGATGATGGCATCCTCCACACTGTGTCACACTGAGCAGGTGTCAGGTTGGGGCAATGCGGTCTCCAGTTTCTCTGTGTTAGCATTTCAAGTGGTATACAATAGCAAAGTGGCTAACGTCCACCTTCCATGTTATTGCTACCTATTACACAGCAACTCGATAAGCTAATAAGTAATTTACTTTTCTCTCTCTTATCACCATTTTGTCTCTATCGTGTTTACTCCTGGTTTTTATCGTGAAAAGCCTTGCTGTAAGAGGAATAGCTGTGTGGCTGTAAAACATTAGCCTGAATTTGTGTTTGCTCAGATAAGTGTTTGCGATCAGCGATAGGCACAAGGTGGGGGCTGTTGTCCGTAGGTCTGTCATCACAGTGGACCAACAGGTTCATCAGTACCTGGTGTGGTACTAGGGAGTGCTGACTAAGACAGCTTGTTCCCAGTAGTGTGTGTGTGTGTGTGTGTGTGTGTGTGTGTGTGTGTGTGTGTGTGTGTGTGAGAATGAAACAGTGATAAGGACAAGACAGAGAGAGAAAGGGTGTGAGAGAGGGAGAGAGAAAGGTGGCTCTGGGTAGGGATTAGAACCTATTTTTTTCACTACGAGAGAAACCGTCTGTGATAGGCAGTACTGCCATCTCCTGGTCATGTGTGCTTGCCCTCTTTATCCTGATTGGTTTACAGTATGTAAAGCATGTTGACTGTTGTTTCAGCTTGAGTGGTCAGACTGAATGTAAATCCCAGGGTTTACAGCAACTTAATGACAACATTGCAGGGCCGACTAGGGGTCTAACATCTGCTGTGGAACACACCATGACCCCTCCTTGTCATATTGAAGACACACACACGCACAGGTACAGGCACAAACACACACACACGATAACATACGCACTATACACACACCAACATATGGATTTTGTGTTGTAGATATCTGGTAGTAGAGTGGTGGCCTGAGGACACACTTAATGTGTTGTGAAATCTGTGGTGAAATGTAATGTTGTGTTTTTAATGGTTTAGAACTACCTTCGTTTAGCTGGACCCCAGGAAGAACGGGGATCCATAACAGACACAAATACACAAAATACTACTATTGACATAAATCTATGCATCTGCACACGAGACACAGGGAGTACACGATTATGTGACTGTTGTTTGTATATGACTCTTGGCTGAATGTGAATAACAAAACTCTCTGGTGCCGTGTTGCTCCCATTGTGGCTCTGAGTTTTCACTACATGGAGACTTGGAAAGGGACGACCTGTAATTGACGTTTGCTTGAATATCCAGCGTATTTATGTTATTGCTCTGATGAAGGTCGAGTGATGGAAAGCTCAGCTACTATTAAAATCCTTTTGCATCTGACTGGAGGTGTGCAGAGACTTTTTCCTGTTTCTATTCAGAGAAAGCGAATGAATGACTTTTTGAAATGTAATCTAAAATTGTGAAGTAGGAATGTTTGTGCTTTTGGGGATTAGATTTGTGTTCACATGCCCTTTCAGTGGCCACGTCATAAAAAAATGTAGGAACTTCCTGTCCATTTTGCATGGTCATCCACTTCCTCCATGACCACCCCCAAACCCCCCCATCCACCGCATCGCATCGCCTTGGATGTAGCGAAGCTAAATGTCCCCCGGCCCAATGTCATCTCTGTGGGACAAAGTCTCATCAACGGACCTCTACATCAAACGTTGGCCCTGGGCCATATTCAAATCCACCGAGTGGACCTGTGTGAATGACAGCGCCATATAAACCGCCAGCCAGCAACAATAATGACATTGTTTGCTATCGCTCCCCTACATCTCCTTCTGCAATTATCCCATTTAATTATCCCATTCTCTTGAACTTGGCACCGTGCAACAGGCAGCCTTTATTATTGTCCTCTTCCACGTAGTTTTTTTCCCCGACGTTGCCTCCACCTTCCTCCTTACGGTTTCCAACAAGCCCCAGCCAATAAAGTGTTAGATAAATATTAGCTTTGGCAGGACACGCCTCGGCCTATCAGATCAGTGAAAGTCATTGGCCGCATTGATTGGTTTATGGATTCAACTGCTGTGTGGAAAAAAAGGAAGAGGAGGGCACAGAAGGGAAGGGAGCAAAGTCTGTTCTCTATTAGAATCCACTAGGTGTTTCAGCAAACAGAGGTAATGCTTGGCAAACAAGACGATTGGAGGAGGTTCCTAGGCAGTGTTAGCTTAGCAAACGTGGGTTCTGCGCAAACAGCTTCAAAGAATTTGACTCACTAGCTACCTCCACATAACCTTTGATGTGCGTATCGATTGAGGCTGAGAGTGGCGAGACACACAGTGGGGTTGGAGGCGGGGGGGGGGGGGGGGGGGGGGGTAGTGGGGGCTCCAGAGGGATTCACAGGGGCACAGGAGGTGGGTCGAGACGAGGATGTAGCCTGCTGGGGAACCAGTGTGTGTGTGTCACAACCTCCCTTGGCAACTGGCTCGGCTTGTGATCAAAGTCAGACTGTCCCCTGCCCACCCTACATGTCATGCACACATAAACATAAACACACATGTATACACACATACCACATATGTTGCACACACACTCTAATGTTGGCATGCTGTCATTTTGCCAAAGTGTGGTGTAGCACAACTGATCGTGTGTTTGAGGAACGAAATCTATCAGAAACACAATATTATAATTACAGAACATAATTTAAGCAACATGAAACATGATACATTTAAATATGAACATTATCATAAATGTTTCTAATTATACACTACATTATATTCCCAAAGCATAATAACTAGACGTAGCCTGGTATTAAATCGAACCCACCATATCAATGTTTACTCAATGTCTTTGTTTACATATTGAACACACACTGAGAAAATTGGAAGCCTCTTCCTAGGGAATCTACCTACAGGAGTTCCTAAAATCATTCTGTGATGTGGTTGTCCAAGACAAAAAGAGCCTTTCTTTGATATCGAAAATGCAAATGTCGTAGGCATGAACACAAACACACAAACACAAACACACAAACACACACACACACACACACACACACACACACACACAAAGACCTCCTCTGCTTCAACTCTCTTAGAAAGCTGGCATGACAGAGGTAAGTTGCTACTTTCATTTGAGAATAATCAGAGCTCAGAGACAAAGGCCCTCTCTATCTCAATGGATTCAGTATTAGAGGAGAAGAAAGGCCCATGCACTAAGAGCTCTCCAAGCTGTCTGGACGCCTAAAGACAGACCTCAGGCCTGGCAAACAGCGTTCATGTATTACATCAAAGCATGGTATTATTAAGGGGCATAAATAACACAGAAATGGCATGGGGAGTATATTTGAAACCTGGCTAACCCAAGTATCTAATCATTTCTCTTCTTCTTTAGCCCCTTTGTAGTTTTTCCCCTCATCTCCCTCGGCAACACTTATCTCACACGACTGCCATGCTTCCAACGTTACATCTGCATATTCCATAGGCATCACTGGTAGTGTACTCAAAAATCACAAGTTATGCCAGTTGGGTTTGAAGTTATACAGTAGGATTCAAAGCTCAGAAGACATACATAAGGCAAGATAGTAGTGACATGTAATGCCGTTGTCGTCATAACAGAACTGTAAGGTTGCTTGAAGGAAACCAATCACACTGTCTTTTGAAAGGCACTAGTCATATGATAGCCTCTGAGTAGCACTGGGATCTCTCCCTCTCTCTCTCTCTCTCTCTCTCTCTAATTCCTGCTTGCAGTGTCAATTATGTCTCCCGCCCGCTCCTCTAGTCACTCTTACCTTCTCAATCTGAACACAGATCAGCTCTTAATAACCTTATGTGATAACAGCTGGGGACCTGACATTGTCCGTTGGTTCTGGTTGAAAATGGGCCCAGAATGGAATAGATGACATGCATAGGGAGCTGGGTGAAGTGATTTGTGAGAAGAAGCCATGAATTGGAAGGTATTTTATATTAGATATCCACCTCACGGAGAACACATCACGTGACCTGGCTCCGATAATAACAACAACGTTTAGAATACAGGCCTTGACAACTCAACCTCCCAGGGAAAGAAAAAGAGATGCTTAAAAAAATACACTATATGACAATTGGCAAGGAACTTCATAGTGTAATCAATATTACAACCCATTGACATATTCAGTAAAATGAGCACAACATGGATAGGAGCGTTGGCTATGGAACTGTGACATGGATGGAGGATTGCATAGCTTGACCAATTTATTTGCACAGCTCAGATGAGTACAGATGAGTAAACATCAACATATGGATCGACACATACATTCCTCAAGCAAGGACACACACCCACCCACACACACACACACACAGCTCATTCAGTAATGTTATGGACAGCTTATAGGTGACGAGACGCAGAGTGCTTCTCAGAGTGGTAGTCCCCCAGAAGCCAGTTAAAGATGGATATCAGTAATGTAAGCGTGGTTGTCACCGGGCCCTGTCCTGTTGGCAGTGCGAGTGTTACGACCTTGGCCACTGACTTAAGATTCCACCTCATGCTGAGAGGATGAGCTGAGGCCTCTAGTAAGAGACAGATAGGGGGGGGGGGGGTTAAGACATGGAGGGATTTAACAGAGACGTCGTTGACCAATATTCAGACGACATAATAACCACAGTACATGAAATCCCAGATCAGAGAAGTATCAGACGACTGCTGTTATGCAGTGATAACACTAACAAACGTGTGTGTGTGTGTGTGTGTGTGTCTTAATAAGCTACAATGTTTTATCTTATAGAACAGTTAACTATTACATCTAAATTACTGCAGAACAAAGCCACTTTCTTCATACCTCCTACAGACAAATGAGAACTAGATAGTTAATCAATTAAATAAGGTAATCAACAGATTGTCACAAGGAAGCCGCCATGCCCTCGCCCCCATATCCTCCTTCTCAGAATCCCTGACTCAGTCAGCCATAAAACCCAAGGCACTGTTGACAACAGCACAACATTTCAACCAAACAGCATTGACAATCTCACTTCCACTATCAATAATATGTGGGGACAAAGCTTGCTTAGATAAATCGTGTTTCTTTCTCTTAATGTAGGATTATCTAGCAGTTCTCACTCCACTTTCCTCCCTCCCTCCCTCTAGCTCTCTCTTTCTTTGATTCCCGCCCTCTCTCTCAAGCCCAATGAAGCTGTAAATCAACCATAAAGCAGTCTGCCTATGAACCAATGCATATCAGTGAGGCTTTTACTGCCAACTGTGATGATTTTCTCTTTTTGAAGAGATAAATAGATGACTTATTCCATGATTAAAGAGACGTTGGCACTCTGGCATTTTCTAATGAGGGGAATTTTGAATGGTCAAGCATTCACATCAAAGGAGCATGAGGTGAGCACTGGAAGACTTTATTGTATAGCAGGCTTCATTTTCTGTTTTTGTTATATAAGCCAGCTAAACTAGGTTACGCTACAGAGGCAGATAAGAAAACGGCTGTAAGGGCTAGGCTAGCTTCACACCTCAGGGGCGGGAACATTTGGTTTGTGTCGTATTAGCCATCTAAGCTAAGCTAAAGAGGAGCGGATATGAAAATGGTTAAACCTGTAGAGAAGGTCAATGTGGCTTGGCTAAGTTAGGCTTCAGTGGCTTGGCTAGGCTAGGCTTCAGTGGCTAGGCTAGGCTTCAGTGGCTTGGCTAGGCTAGGCTTCAGTGGCTAGGCTAGGCTTCAGTGGCTAGGCTAGGCTTCAGTGGCTAGGCTAGGCTTCAGTGGCTTGGCTAGGCTAGGCTTCAGTGGCTAGGCTAGGCTTCAGTGGCTAGGCTAGGCTTCAGTGGCTTGGCTAGGCTAGGCTTCAGTGGCTTGGCTAGGCTAGGCTTCAGTGGCTTGGCTAGGCTAGGCTTCAGTGGCTTGGCTAGGCTAGGCTTCAGTGGCTTGGCTAGGCTAGGCTTCAGTGGCTAGGCTAGGCTAGGCTTCAGTGGCTTGGCTAGGCTAGGCTTCAGTGGCTTGGCTAGGCTAGGCTTCAGTGGCTTGGCTAGGCTAGGCTTCAGTGGCTTGGCTAGGCTAGGCTTCAGTGGCTAGGCTAGGCTTCAGTGGCTAGGCTAGGCTTCAGTGGCTTGGCTAGGCTAGGCTTCAGTGGCTTGGCTAGGCTAGGCTTCAGTGGCTTGGCTAGGCTAGGTTTCAGTGGCTTGGCTAGGCTAGGCTTCAGTGGCTAGGCTAGGCTTCAGTGGCTTGGCTAGGCTAGGCTTCAGTGGCTTGGCTAGGCTAGGCTTCAGTGGCTTGGCTAGGCTAGGCTTCAGTGGCTTGGCTAGGCTAGGCTTCAGTGGCTTGGCTAGGCTAGGCTTCAGTGGCTTGGCTAGGCTAGGCTTCAGTGGCTTGGCTAGGCTAGGCTTCAGTGGCTTGGCTAGGCTAGGCTTCAGTGGCTAGGCTAGGCTTCAGTGGCTTGGCTAGGCTAGGCTTCAGTGGCTAGGCTAGGCTAGGCTTCAGTGGCTTGGCTAGGCTAGGCTTCAGTGGCTTGGCTAGGCTAGGCTTCAGTGGCTTGGCTAGGCTAGGCTTCAGTGGCTTGGCTAGGCTAGGCTTCAGTGGCTAGGCTAGGCTACAGTGGCTAGGCTAGGCTTCAGTGGCTTGGCTAGGCTAGGCTTCGGTGGCTAGGCTAGGCTAGGCTTCAGTGGCTTGGCTAGGCTAGGCTTCAGTGGCTTGGCTAGGCTAACCAAATTCTCCCTTTGTCGGACCAATTAGAATAGAGGAAGTTAGAGGGGGCTTCAAAGCGCCCAGGGCTTTGGAATCAGTGTTTTTCTGAACATCAAAAAGGACCAGTGCAACGCTGTCAGCTTGTTGAGTTCCTTCACTGCAGCTCGGCTAGAGTGCTGCTTTGGCCCGGGCCTCTCAATCCCATTTTAAAATGACAGAATATCCTGGATGGGAGGGTGGGAGGGTTTCACATCCTTTCTTTGCATTGAAATCACTGCTTTTACTGTGACTGTTAGACCTGGAAATTGTGGGAAGAATCATGCAGAACTTTTGGCAGTGACAGTCAACAGTACCAGCTGTAGTAGTCGTTGTCGTGGTAGTGACAGTCAGCAGTACCAGCTGTAGAAGTCGTTGTTGTGGTAGTGACAGTCAACAGTACCAGCTGTAGTAGTCGTTGTTGTGGTAGTGACAGTCAGCAGTACCAGCTGTAGTAGTCATTGTTGTGGAAGTGACAGTCAGCAGTACCAGCTGTAGTAGTCGTTGTTGTGGTAGTGACAGTCAGCAGTACCAGCTGTAGTAGTCATTGTTGTGGAAGTGACAGTCAGCAGTACCAACTGTAGAAGTCGTTGTTGTGGTAGTGACAGTCAGCAGTACCAGCTGTAGTAGTCGTTGTTGTGGTAGTGACAGTCAGCAGTACCAGCTGTAGTAGTCGTTGTTGTGGTAGTGACAGTCAACAGTACCAGCTGTAGTAGTCATTGTTGTGGTAGTGACAGTCAGCAGTACCAGCTGTAGTAGTCATTGTTGTGGTAGTGACAGTCAGCAGTACCAGCTGTAGTAGTCGTTGTTGTGGTAGTGACAGTACCAGCTGTAGTAGTCGTTGTTGTGGTAGTGACAGTTGTAGTTTTGCTGCAGAATTGGCTGCAGCAGTAGTGGTAGGAATAGTAGTGGGTATGGGTGATATATGTAGTGATAATGGTAGGAGATACACCATTGAAGATGTATCTGTATCCATTGTGGATATTCATCCATCCATAGTGGATATCCATTCATCCATCCATAATACCCTGGAGTAGTTATTCTTGTGGTATATGAGAGCTTTAAACAGCCTGTTGCATTGCAAAGTTACAGCCAGAGGAGAAGAGGGAGACTGGGCTTTAAGGTTAGTTACAGCCAGACTAGAGGAGAAGAGGGAGACTGGGCTTTAAGACTTTAGAGGACCATGCCTGGCTCCTAATGAGCCTGTTGTGGGCTGAGATCAATCCCAGTACTCTGTCAACACAAAGACACCACGGCCAGTTAAAAAATGAGAAGCGGGATTCAGGAGGCCTAGCAAAACCACACCACTGACAGCTGCAGATAGTCCGGGCGCTTGCCAGGAACACGAGGAAAACATCCAACCCACTTTGGCTGCAACTGTTATCCCTCCACAATGCCTTCCAATATTTTCTGTGGAACCAAAACTCAGAGCATTCATTGTTCTTGGCAGGGACGGGCGCTTTTCAGAAAACAGCCCCGCTGGTGTTGACGAGGAACCGGCTTAACGACTATCGCTTGCAAATGTATTTATCTTTTATAGCTCATGATCGCCCTGCGCTTTTCGCCTGGGTGCCTTTTGTCATACCCGGGGACCGTGAAGCCATTAGGAGCGACTCTGCCATGATAACTACTAGGACAATGACTCCCATCTTTCCTGTGCTGTTTACTCACTAATATGGGGGAGGCAGGCGGCGCGCCAGGCAACCTGCCCCATTACAATGAGGCGTTTCACGGGCCCAGCGGAGCGCTCGTGCTCGGCACGGCGCTGAGATGACAAGGGGACCGCTGGCGAAAAACAAAAGCCCGGATTAACAACGTTTCCTCACTGTGTGCACACAGAGCTAGTCTTTGTGAGGATCAGGCTGAGGCCTACTGTAATCTAGTTACAGTAGTTACAATGTTTGTGCTGTGACAGACCGTGTTAACCCACTCGGCGGTATAGTGGGGTAGAGTGGCATTGTTCACTGTGGAGTTATATGGTGGATATGGATACCTTAGGCTCTGTGCCACACAGGGGCCAACACCATTCCAGAGCAGGCTCTACTTGGCATTGTATCCAAGCCTGTAGTGTGTAGTCTACTCTACATAAGGTAATGGAAGGATTATGGCTAGAGCTGAAGGGGTTCTGATTCATGCTTGTGGAAAATGGCTAATGAGCTTGTTTGTTGTCACAATGGGCCTTCCTCTGAGGTAACAGACTTCCAACACAGAGGACAGACAGAGGTACAGAGGGCGCACATGTAACGGATGTGAAATGGCTAGCTAGTCAGCGGTGGTACGCGCCAATAGCATTTCAATCGGTGACATCACTTGCTCTAAGACCTTGAAGTAGTGGTTCCCCGTGGCTTTTGTGGAGCGATGGGTAACGATGCTTCGTTTGTGACTGTTGTTGATGTGTGCAGAGGGTCCCTGGTTCGCGCCCGGCGAGGGGACGGACTAAAGTTATACTGTTACACACACACACACACACACACACAGAATCAACCCTCTAAACAGGACAGTAGAGGCAGCAGATTGTTGGATTCATATTTGCTGTCACGCTCCTGTTTTCTCATCACATTAATACGCATGGAGGAATAAGAGTGTGAGAGGTGAGAGAGGGCACAGAGAGAGGCAGCTCATCACCACACCAGCGTAGTATTGCGCTGACGGGGAGACATCCCCTCCGTGAATGACAATGGTCTAATTGCCAAAGCTCATCTGCATTTCAATGTCTTTCTGTTCCGACACATTAGCTCCGAGGCGGTCACAGCCCTGACATATTGAGATGTAGTGCAAGAGCTGTTCTCTGGGCACCAGGCGCTGTGGCTAATGCACTTTGCTAATGTATTATTTAGAAAGTGGCCCCGCTAATTGAGTTTTAATGTCAGCGACTGCTCTCTCGCATACGTTTGACCGAGCAGGGGAAAGTTTAGATGCTGATAGATGATCGCCCGGCTGCTTGTGGCTGCTCCAAAGGTCACAGCGTCGGCGAGTGAACTGCTGTGACCTCGGCTACTCTTAAAGGAGGCACGGCTGCTTTTCCCTACCCCTGTCCCCTGTGTTTTTCAGAGTCTGTGACATCATACACGGTGACATCATACACGGTGACATCATACATGGTGGGCTGGGTGACCAGAGGTCCACTGGATTGGAGAGAACTCAGTATTTCTGAATATTGTCAATGCCAAGAGACCTCTGGACATGCTACTCCTTCACATACAGCACTCCCCCTGCAGGAGATACTGAGAGCTACAGTATTGTTGGAGTTGTTCGCCATGGGAAAACGATTAACTAGATGAACATTTTAAACATGCTTTCTGAAGAATACAAATGACCTTGATAGTGTTTCAGTAATTAATTTCATTCAAATAACATCTCTTAATAACATTTCAGTTTAAAGGGTGATTTCGGGAGACTACAGGCCGAACTGCGATGGTTGGCAAACCTACAAACACCATAAAGAGTCAGTCATAACATCATCCTTGACAGACACAACTAAAGGTTCTGAGCCTGTTTTGTCACCCATTAACAACTGAAGGTTATGAACCTGTTTTCTCACCCCTTAACACTAGACAAAGTGAGACTATTCTAAATGATTTTATGCAACCGAGCATAGGTTGAGGAACAATACGGTGGCTCGTGCAAGTTGGAATATGAATGTGTATAAACATGCAGCAATTTGCATTTTAAACGGCAAGATATTATGTGCTCTGTGGATTGCTGCTCTGTGGAACTCATTAGCCAGACTCTTACTTGGAATGATTTTGCGAGTCCACCCCACCCCGTCGCCAGAGATAGAAGGACTACGAGTTGCTCACCCAAAGCGCAGATAAAGCAGAGCAATAATTTATTTCAAAAAATCCCGACAGGCTAATTAACATTGTGAAATCAAGCAGAAAGTCAGTATTCCTCCGACAAGTTTAATTGCATTGATGTGCACACCCCAATTTACCAGCTCAAATAGAGACCTGCTTCAGCTCCCATAAATGACGCTGTATTTCCCTCACCCCTTGAAGACTCGGAACAGATTTTTTTTTCTCTCTGAGCATAATCAAGTTGGGTTTTACCTGAGCTCATTTAATGATTTAATAGACTTAAATGAGTTTACCCCCCAAGGTTAATTATGAAGCAGCGAATTAAATTCTCTCTCCCGTGCTGATTGCTTATTTATAGAAATGTCTTCTGTTCAGCTGAAAGGTAATGTGATTATTGGCTGGACTGACTAGGAGCCGAACGCACCGCGCTGAGAGATACGGAAACCCTGTTGAGTTCAAGGGTCATTGAGACCAAGTGTCTTCCAACCCATGTCTAAATGACACAAACATAAACTCTATGATTGATGCCTGACTGTAAAAGTGTTGTGTTCACTATCAGGTCACACAACCTCAACACTATTTCACCACCGTATCAATACATCCAACGCAATGTCAATGATGTCATAGGTTTGGAAGACATTCAACATTTCCCAGAGAAGATCCATAGTTTGTACATGACACCAAGCCCTAACAGCATGTGTACTGTACAAGTGCAGTCTGTGGATTTTGTGGGCGGAGCTATAGGAGGATGGGCTGCTTCTAAATGGCTGGAATGGAACATATGGAACAGAGTCAAACGTGGTTTCCATATGTTTGATATGTCTGATTCCGTTCCATTTCGTCCATACAGCCATTACTATGAGCCCGTCCTACTATAGCTCCTCCCACCAGCCTCCTCGTATGGATTCTAACTAAACAATCAGTCATTCTACTACCAAGCAACCATAATACAAACTTTTTTTTAACTTCACATAGAGTCAATTCTGCTCGGATCCATAGGAGGCTAAATTGCCAATGCACAGAGTGCTTTTATGTGACAGCAAGCCTAAAATTAGATTTCAATCTCCCTGTCTGCCTTTCTCTCATCCTCTCCATCACTCCCTTTCATTCTCACACTCTCCCCCTCTCCCTCTCTAATGGAGCCCTATCCATCTCTCTTTGACAGGCTTTTTTAAATCTGGAGTTTTATAACACCTCTAATGTTCTGGGCCCCATCCGCCGAGCCCCACTGGTGCCGAGAGCAAGTGATTATATTGTAGTGCGGCTCATCAAACACTACACGGTCAAAAAGCAGAGCACTCGATATCTCAGACAAGTGAGTTTAATGGCTGCCAGTCCTTGACCTTCTCCATGGGGCTGCATGTTAGTCACTCTCCAGCAATTTACAATTGAAACAGAGCCACAGTAGCAAGAGAAGGAGGGGGGGGGTTCTGTTCCCCGACCGTCCCTACCTACTTACCGACCGTCCCTACCTGCCTACCTACCTACCTACCGTCCCTACCTACCGATCTACCTACCTTTCTTAACTCCCCGTCGCTGGCTGGCTCTCTCTCCCCTCGCCTCTTCCCCAAACGTGTTGACTGTGGATTGGTGGAGCCCAGGAGACCACATGGAGATAGGAGAGAAGAGAGTTGTCTCTGGGAGTGGTTCACGGTGCACTTGGTTTGGGCAGATGTGTTTGTGGGTGCAGGGGACACAGCCTCCCTGCCGGGGGCTTGGCTGAAGGCTCCCTCATGCATGGAGAGCCCAGCAATGAGGCTTTTCCACATCAGGGGACACGGGTGTCGCTGTAGATTGGGCTTCGATGCTCACATGGTGACAGTGCACCAGACCGTCCCATCGCACGGCAGGTGAGAATAATCCATCACCCGCTACTGTGATTTATCGAGGCTATTCCTCTGGCGCGACAACGGCCGTGGAGGAATCGTCATAGGAGTGAGGGTAGTAGATAGTGTAGGAGGCCCAGACACATGGAAAAATATACAATGTAGCTTTTGTGGTTAGCGGCAAGTCAGTTGACAGGGGGAGCTGAGCTGACAATGAACCTGACCATGTAGCCACGTCAATACTAGCCTGTAGAAAGCACACACATAGCAAGCAATCACCTTGTTTTGGCACATGACATGTTTTCATCACTGAATGCAGTGAACAAACTCCTTTCCCTCCCAATGTGGAGTGTCTGCCCTTTTCTATCTGATATGTCCGTACCTGAACCTTCTTCATCCGTACCTCGACATCCCCGACGACCTCATCACTTCTCCGCCACTGATCCGCAATTACCCCTCCGTCCGCCCATCGCAACCGCCCGCCCCTTCGCTCGTTAGCGAATCTATCAACAATTATAATTATGGGGATTGATTTAACTCATCCCTTAAATTCCAAGCGCCTGCATCTGAAACATTCGTCAGGTTCTCTATAAATGGAGCAATTAAGATAATTGACTGTACAAGCCTCATTAACATATTCCTTTCCGGCGGTGCGGTGCGATTAGATTCATTCCCATAATGGAAAAGCTGTTGTGCCTCCATTGTTCTCTATAACCCATTTTCACGGCTGGCACCCTGGCTGCTTCAGGCTGCTTCCTGTCTGTGACATGGACAGGATGGTGGTATTATAGGACAGGCAGGGTGAAGGACAGCCGTGTGACAGCCAAGGTGACTGACTGGGGAGATGGTTAGATGGTAGTCTTAGAACAACCCAGACCTAGGACAGCTGGGACTTGGGTTCCATTGTGGGAGGGAACCCGCCGGTCTAGAGAAACTAGGTGGATGAGGAAGTGAGGGGTGGGGGGGGGGTCTTTACATGTCGTATTACAGTGTTTATTTATTGCATGCACTGCCCTGATGTCTTCATCCAGAAAACTGTAGTTTTGGTACAGGAACAGTATAGGTCAAACGGAATGCTTAGACTACAGGGTAAATCCAAATTTTCGCTGACACGTGAGTCTAAAGAGTTTATGAAATTATTACTATTATTACCGCAATAAATTCTGAACCCATTCACCCATTCATGAGTAGCCCTGTAATATGTTACTAACACGGAGCATTGGGGAGCAGAAAAAGACTGCCAATGTGCTGGAGTTTCCTTCCTCTTGTCAATGAGCCCTGTGTGGCAGCCATAGAGTTCCACTGGTGACAGCTAGACAGGTAGTTGGCACACAGCAGTCATATCCTGAGTGGGAGGAAGGGAGGGTGGCTGACCTTACGGAAGTCAGCAGTGTGGCTAAGTCAGTGGACTCTGGTCTGGGCTCTGTGTGTGTGTGTGTGTGTGTGTGTGTGTGTGTGTGTGTGTGTGTGTGTGTGTCTCTGTCTGTCTGTCTGTCTGTGTGTGTCTGTGTGTGTGTGTGTGTGGCCAAGTGGCTTCCTCTTCAATCCTGACTCTGAAACAGGGGACGTGTTATGTTACTGCAAAAGCAGCATTCTCTCTGTGCTGTATGAGCACCAGCGCCAGCCAACCCACATTCACTGTGGTCCTGGGACTTTCTACATAAACATATGTCAAACCATATAGATCAGTCCATACAGTCAAGTGTAAAGCAGTCTTCTCAACGCCTGGCAGAAGTCTCCTATCCTCCATGCCTCTGTCCAGCTTCAGGGTGGCACTGAGGCTTTTGGCTATTACCTTTTCCCTTTCTCAAGATGTTGTTACATGGAATATTGGGCTCTCTCTTTCCATGGTCTGGCATGTCCAATCCAATCATGAACGATATGCATTCCTCTCTCGCGCACCGCTAGCCGCAGCCCTCCAGATCAGAGTGCCCTCAGAGCTCTGGGCCAAGCTGCAGGTTGCAGAGCCGAAGGTAGGAATGTATGAAACTGACGAGTGCACCCGTTGGCCCGGGGTTTAATAAAACACTGGAGAAACGACTTGCAAAACCACAGTAGCAAATTATTCAACATATTGCTTGGCCAAGGCACAAATATGGAGTTTTTTTACGGATGTTTCAACAACAACAACAAAAAATCAAGAATGTCGGTGCACAGCTGCTTTGAGTTTGTCAAGTTACCATCTGTAAAGACAGAGAAGAGCTTCATGACATCCATAACAAAAGACACCACATACCTACTGTGTCAATACAACCCCAACACACCACCTACCTACTGTGTCAATACAACCCCAACACACCACATATCAACTGTGTCAACACAACCCCAACATACCACATACCTACTGTGTCAACACAACCCCAACACACCACATACCTACTGTGTCAACACAACCCCAACACACCACCTACCTACTGTGTCAACACAACCCCAACACACCACCTACCTACTGTGTCAACACAACCCCAACACACCACATACCTACTGTGTCAACACAACCCCAACACACCACATACCTACTGTGTCAACACAACCCCAACACACCACATACCTACTGTGTCAACACAACCCCAACACACCACATACCTATTGTGTCAACACAACCCCAACACACCACCTACCTATTGTGTTAACACAACCCCAACACACCACATACCTACTGTGTCAACACAACCCCAACACACCACATACCTACTGTGTTAACACAACCCCAACACACCACATACCTACTGTGTTAACACAACCCCAACACACCACATACCTACTGTGTTAACACAACCCCAACACACCACATACCTACTGTGTCAATACAACCCCAACACACCACATACCTACTGTGTCAACACAACCCCAACACACCACCTACCTACTGTGTCAACACAACCCCAACACACCACCTACCTACTGTGTCAATACAACCCCAACACACCACCTACCTACTGTGTCAACACAACCCCAACACACCACCTACCTACTGTGTCAACACAACCCCAACACACCACATACCTACTGTGTCAATACAACCCCAACACACCACATACCTACTGTGTCAATACAACCCCAACACACCACATACCTACTGTGTCAATACAACCCCAACACACCACCTACCTACTGTGTCAATACAACCCCAACACACCACCTACCTACTGTGTCAACACAACCCCAACACACCACCTACCTACTGTGTCAATACAACCCCAACACACCACATACCTATTGTGTTAACACAACCCCAACACACCACATATCAACTGTGTCAATACAACCCCAACACACCACCTACCTACTGTGTCAACACAACCCCAACACACCACATATCAACTGTGTCAATACAACCCCAACACACCACCTACCTACTGTGTTAACACAACCCCAACACACCACATACCTACTGTGTCAATACAACCCCAACACACCACATATCAACTGTGTTAACACAACCCCAACACACCACATATCAACTGTGTTAACACAACCCCAACACACCACATATCAACTGTGTCAACACAACCCCAACACACCACATACCTACTGTGTCAATACAACCCCAACACACCACATACCTACTGTGTTAACACAACCCCAACACACCACATACCTACTGTGTCAACACAACCCCAACACACCACATACCTACTGTGTCAACACAACCCCAACACACCACATAACAACTGTGTCAACACAACCCCAACACACCACATACCTACTGTGTCAACACAACCCCAACACATCACCTACCTACTGTGTCAACACAACCCCAACACACCACATACCTATTGTGTCAACACAACCCCAACACACCACCTACCTACTGTGTCAACACAACCCAAACACACCACATACCTATTGTGTCAACACAACCCCAACACACCACCTACCTACTGTGTTAACACAACCCCAACATACCTACTGTGTTAACACAACCCCAACACACCACATACCTACTGTGTCAATACAACCCCAACACACCACCTACCTACTGTGTCAACACAACCCCAACACACCACATACCTACTGTGTCAACACAACCCCAACACACCTACTGTGTCAACACAACCCCAACACACCTACTGTGTCAATAAAACCCCAACACATCTACTGTGTCAACACAACCCCAACACACCACATATCTACTGTGTCAATACAACCCCAACACACCTACTGTGTTAACACAACCCCAACACACCACATACCTACTGTGTTAACACAACCCCAACACACCTACTGTGTTAACACAACCCCAACACACCACATACCTACTGTGTCAATACAACCCCAACACACCTACTGTGTCAACACAACCCCAACACACCACATACATACTGTGTTAACACAACTCCAACACACCACCTACATACTGTGTTAACACAACCCCAACACACCACATACCTACTGTGTCAACACAACCCCAACACACCACATACCTACTGTGTCAACACAACCCCAACACACCACATACCTACTGTGTCAACACAACCCCAACACACCACATACCTACTGTGTCAACACAACCCCAACACACCACATACCTACTGTGTCAACACAACCCCAACACACCACATACCTACTGTGTTAACACAACCCCAACATACCTACTGTGTCAACACAACCCCAACACACCACATACCTACTGTGTCAACACAACCCCAACACACCACATACCTACTGTGTCAACACAACCCCAACACACCACATACCTACTGTGTTAACACAACCCCAACACACCACCTACCTACTGTGTCAACACAACCCCAACACACCACATACCTACTGTGTTAACACAACCCCAACACACCACATACCTACTGTGTTAACACAACCCCAATCCCTACTGCATTCGGAAAACAAATAGACACTGGCTCACGCTAAGCGGCTCCGGTGAATCCACACAGGAATTCCAAATAGTTCAGAATGTGTTTTCCATGAGGTCTTCTAAGTCGTCTCTTCAATCAAGACGTATATTTAGCTGGGAATAACATATTGGGGAAACATTTTTGGGGAAGCTGGTCCTATTTGAAAAGGAATGGTTGTCTTCTTCCCCCCCCTACACACACACACACACACACACACACACACACACACACACACACACACACACACACACACACACACACACACACACACACACACACACACACACACACACACACACACACACGCATGTACACACACACACACACACACACATGTACACACACACACACACACACACACACACACACACACACACACCCCTCTTCTCTTGCATCACACACACTTCGGCCGTTTTTGAGTGGGATCAGTGTCTCTCCCCTGCAGCTGGACTTGTTTATTCTCCCATGCCGTAAATCCAGACATTTCCCCTCTCTGAAAGGACCCGTGTGTGCCGGGGCCGACTGAACAAAAAAGGCAGTGAAATATCAACAAGTTGTCATTTACCTCAGAACAAAAACAAACAAAGCCAGAAGACAGAACCTGCTAAGGAGTCAACGACTTTTACAGCAGGAATCCATCTCATGTGGCTTCAGGCAGCCTGCCAGCCAAATCTAATATGGATTTATATACAAAGAAAGTGCCTAGTTTAACATAATTAATATTTAATCATGCATGGACCCTGTAAAGCAATTTTGCCAGAGTAATTTAAAGCAGACGTTGTTTGGAAGCCAAAAAAACACCAGATAAACTGTTGTCCCAAAGGAGCCCGGAAATCTGAGGCTGGATTAAATGTTTACACTGCTGGCATACACTCTGGTAAATGAGGTTACAATTCTGGGCCTGAATCAGTGAGTGCTAACCCTGCTGATCTGGTCAGAAAGAGAGAGATCTCTCACACACACACAGACACACAGACAAATGGCTGCCACTCAACTTAAAGTGATATTCCATAGAAACATGGTATGTGCTATCTGGGTTCCTTGGGAGGTTAGGGTTAGGTAAGGGTTAAGGTTAGGGTTGGTTAAGAGATAGGTAAGGGTAAGGTAATGGTTAAGGTTAGGGTTAGTTAAGGGGTAAGGTAAGGGTTAAGGTTATGGTAAGGTAAGGGTTTAGGGTAGGGACGTCCCAAGGATCCCGGACAGCACTGACCATAGAAATAAGATGCGCAGAAGATGAACATAAACCTATTTAGCTAGCATACAAATCAAAATCAAATCAAACGTTATTTGTCACATGCATGGTAAACAACAGGTGTAGACAGTGAAATGCTTCCTGACAGGTCCTTTTCCAACAATGCAGAGTTAAAGATAAAAGATACCAAATTTAAAAAATAGAAATAATGACACAAGGAATAAATATACAGTGAATAACAATGACGAGTCAGAATGACATGCAGATGACATCCTCATGCAATGATGAAATCATGCTTTTTCACATCAACCTACGCCACTCACTCATTCTAGACAATACATTCTGAACACAGTAGACAATGCATTCTGAACACAGTAGACAATACATTCTGAACACAGTAGACAATACATTCTGAACACAGTAGACAATACATTCTGAACACAGTAGACAATACATTCTGAACACAGTAGACAATACATTCTGAACACAGTAGACAATACATTCTGAACACAGTAGACAATACATTCTGAACACAGTAGACAATACATTCTGAACACAGTAGACAATACATTCTGAACACAGTAGACAATACATTCTGAACACAGTAGACAATACATTCTGAACACAGTAGACAATACATTCTGAACACAGTATACAATACATTCTGAACACAGTGTAGCATTAGCAAAGAAGTCTGGTGAGATAAGAAAACTTCCCTCGCTTCTGCTATTTCCTCTGTATACAATTCCTTTACCGTAAATAGGAAACTTATATAAAAGGGGGGGGGGGGGGGGGGGGGGGGGGGGCGTTAATATAAGCGGATTTGACGTCCGGTAAGTGTTCACTTGCGCAAAATAAAACAGGTTATCAGGTTTATTTGGTGATTCCCGGCACCCCTTAATAAATCGGCTTAAAGGCGGCCTAACGGCTTCATTCGCTGTAAATCTCTGCACTGCAATAACACGCACCAGCAAGCACAGATTAATTTAATAACTCCTTAATATTCTCTGTGAAAAGGGGGACTGGGAGAGTCCGCAGCATATGGGGAGCTCGAGCCGAGCCTCCCACAGAATAGAATATTGCTGCGGCTCCAGATTGAAAATTACGTAATGATGTCATTTATATTCCATTCACCAACAAGGCCAGAAAAATACTTTCAGCTGACTCTGTGGGGAAATACAAGTGTGTTTCGTGCCTAGATCCTATAATCCTGAAAAATAGAAACAGAAATTGACATTCGAAATACATATTTACCAACTCTAATTTATTTTAATATTTTTATTTATTACGTTTATTTGAACAGGGACCATGTACAACAAAACATCCGTCTCAGAAGTAAGAAGTGAGGTGTTTTAGCTCAATTCCATCTACAGTCCCCAGGAAGGTGAACACATAATCGTGAAAACATTATATACAAAACAGACAATGTACATACATTGAAAAAAGAGGTCAGGACATTACACATAGAAGTTATTGCACCTATTGCTGTTGGACCAGATAATATTTGAGTAGTAAACACATCACATACATAGTAAAAAACTAAATATTGCACAGAGCCCAGAGTGTGTTTTAGTGTGCCTTCTGTAGCATTAAAACAGTCACTGTGTTCTGTTAGCTAAAATCAGTGTGAACACGTCTGATTGGACTTGATCCATTTTTTTGTCTGGATGAGAAGGGTAAGGAGGCTGAAATCGTGATTTGTCCAAATCAGTAGTAGGTGTTTGAATCCCTGGTGTTGTCTGACTGAAATTCATCTCTCTTGGACAGATCTACGTAAACATCACTGTTCCCCTGGAATCTGTTGGGAATGGGATGGGTGGGATACTGAGCAGCAGTAGTTCTTCACGTTTGGCTTTTTTGTTACTGGTTATTTGGACCAAACATGATTTGGCAGGTGTTAGCGTCTTTTGCCTTTCGGAAGGGCAGGGGGCATTAGGACAGTAAGTTGCAATAAGAGAGAGGGTGGAGCTTGTCACTCCGGTTCCGCTCCTTGTTCTAGCGTCTCTTAACACGTACGGATCCAGAACTTAATCAAGCAGCTGACCAATTACGTGAGACTTTAGTTCTGGGTTAACCAAGATTAGACTGACATTAGTCTAACAAGCATATAGATACTGCACCACTTGCCATTGACGTGTATAATTTGTATACGCTTCACTGCTCACCATAATAGGGGTGTCGTGACTGACTGTTTCCCACTCCTAAGTAGCTCGCTCCATTTTGGCCGACACCCCCCGAAACCTCAAACATTCTGGTTCACTACCAACCCACTGCTCCCACCACCACCAGTCACACAATAGCAGCTCAAATAACAAGCGGTGTGGTTTGTATGGCAAGATCATTGACTGTTGGAAGAAAAACTAAAACGAGACATCTGGTTGTCATTAGCCTTAAAGATACTAAAATGTCCTGCAATCAGCAAACAAGGCATTACATGTGACAAGCTGACATCAAATACATTCTATTCAGAGTGGGTGGTGGTGGTAACCGAACAGAGAGGCTGCCCTGAGAGGGGGGCTTTATGAAAATAAGCAGGGTCAACTGTAGACAGTGTAATGAGAATTTGCTCCATTTGGTGGTTTCCCGCAGCAAATATCCCATCTGTTTTCTGTTGGAGAGAGAGTCAACAGTTTAGAGGTGCAGGGGTGAGGCAGGGAATCAGCAGACCATACTGACATCTCATGGCTGCAGCTGAGATCACAGGCATGCAGGCACTAAGGGTGTGTCTGTGTGTGTGAGAGAGAGAGAGAGACAGACCGCGAGTGTGAGAGAGAGTGAGGGAGTGACAGAGTGACAGAGAGCATTCAACCAGGTTGAGAGCTTCAAGTTCCTTGGTGTCCACATCAACAACAAACTAGAATGGTCCAAACACACCAAGACAGTTGTGAAGAGGACACAACAAAACCTATTCCCCCTCAGGAAACTAAAAAGATTTGGCATGGGTCCTGAGATCCTCAAAGGGTTCTGCAGCTGCACCATCGAGAGCATCCTGACCGGTTTCATCACTGCCTGGTATGGCAACTGCTCGGCCTCTGACCGCAAGGCACTACAGAGAGTAGTGCATACGGCCCAGCACGTACGGCCCAGCACATCACTGGGGCTAAGCTGCCTGCCATCCAGGACCTCTACACCAGGCGGTGTTAGAGGAAGGCCCTAAAAATTGTCAAAGACCCTAGCCACCCCAGCCATAGACTGTTCTCTCTACTACCGCATGGCAAGCGGTACCGGAGTGCCAAGTCTAGGACAAAAAGGCTTCTCAACAGTTTTTACCCCCAAGCCATAAGACTCCTGAAAAGGTCATCAAATGGCTACCCGGACTATTTGCATTGTGTGCCCCCCCCTCTGGGCTCTCCAGAGGGTGGTGCGGTCTGCCCAACGCATCACCTGACCTCCAGGACACCTACAGCACCCGATGTCACAGGAAGGCCAAAAAGATCATCAAGGACATCAACCACCCGAGCCATTGCCTGTTCACCCCACTATCATCCAGAAGGCGAGGTCAGTACAGGTGCATCAAAGCTGGGACCGAGAGACTGAAAAACAGCTTCTATCTAAAGGCCATCAGACAGTTAAATAGCCACCACTAGCTGGCCACGCAACCTTGCACCTTAGAGGCTGCTGCCCTATATACATACACTTGGAATCAATGGCCACTTTAATAATGGAACACTAGTCACTTTAATAATGTTTACATACTGCTTTACTCATCTCATATGTATATACTGTATTCTACTGTATTTTAGTCAATGCCATTCCAACATTGCTCAATCTAATATTTACATATTTCTTAATTCCATTCTTTTACTTTTAGATTTGTGTGTATTGTTGTGAATTGCTAGATATTACTGCACTGTTGGAGTTGGCAACGCAAGCAATTCGCTACACCCGCAATAACATCTGCTAAATGTGTATGTGACCAAAAAAATGTGATTTGATTTAGTTAAATAGTTAACCAATAGCTACCCAGAATATCTGCATTGACACTTTTTGCACTACCTCTTTTGAATCAACACATGATGCTGTTACTGTGTATTATCTATCCTGCTGCCTAGTCACTATACCTGTACCTATATTTAAATATGTTTTGACTCCACATGATGCTGTTACTGTGTATTATCTATCCTGCTGCCTAGTCACTATACCTGTACCTATATTTAAATATGTTTTGAATCAACACATGATGCTGTTACTGTGTATTATCTATCCTGCTGCCTAGTCACTATACCTGTACCTATATTTAAATATGTTTTGACTCCACATGATGCTGTTACTGTGTATTATCTATCCTGCTGCCTAGTCACTATACCTGTACCTATATTTAAATATGTTTTGACTCCACACGATGCTCTTACTGTTGATTATCTATCCTGCTGCCTAGTCACTATACCTGTACCTATATTTAAATATGTTTTGACTCAACACACGATGCTGTTACTGTGTATTATCTATCCTGCTGCCTAGTCACTATACCTGTACCTATATTTAAATATGTTTTGAATCAACACATGATGCTGTTACTGTGTATTATCTATCCTGCTGCCTAGTCACTATACCTGTACCTATATTTAAATATGTTTTGACTCCACATGATGCTGTTACTGTGTATTATCTATCCTGCTGCCTAGTCAATTACCTCGTACCCCAGCACATCGACTCGGCAACACATGTATATAGCCAAGCAATCTTTACTTTGTGTATTTATTCCTTGTTTGATTATATTTCAATTTATTAAAATGTCTACTCTTTTTTTCTCCACACACACACACACAGAGAGAGAAAGTATTCAGACCCCTAGACTTTTTCCACATTTTGTTACATTACAGTCTTGTTCTGAAATGGATTCAAATTGTAGTTTCCCCCCTCATCAATTTACACACAATACCCCATAATGACAAAACAAAAACGTTTTTTATACATTTATGCAAATGTACAAGAAAAAAACTGAAATATCACATTTACATAATTATTCAGACCCTTTACTCAGTACTTTGTTAAAATCCTCTTTGGCAGCGATTACAGCCTCCAGTCTTCTTGGGTATGATGCTTCAAGCTAGGTACACTTGTATTGGGGAGTTTCTCCCATTCTACTCTGCAGATCCTCCCAAACTCTGTTAGGTTGGAAGGAGAGTGTCGCTGCACAGCTGTTTGATCGGGTTCAAGTTGTCCCAAAGCCACTTCTGCGTTGTCTTGGCAGTTGAGCTCAGGTGCACCCTGCACAGCTATTTCCAGGTGCATCCTGCTTAGCTATTTCCAGGTTCATCCTGCACAGCTATTTCCAGGTGCACCCTGCTCAGCTATTTCCAGGTGCATCCTGCTTAGCTATTTCCAGGTGCATCCTGCACAGCTATTTCCAGGTTCATCCTGCTCAGCTATTTCCAGGTGCACCCTGCTCAGCTATTTCCAGGTGCACCCTGCTCAGCTATTTCCAGGTGCATCCTGCACAGCTATTTCCAGGTGCATCCTGCACAGCTATTTCCAGGTTCATCCTGCTCAGCTATTTCCAGGTGCATCCTGCACAGCTATTTCCAGGTGCATCCTGCTCAGCTATTTCCAGGTGCACCCTGCTCAGCTATTTCCAGGTGCATCATGCACAGCTATTTCCAGGTGCATCCTGCACAGCTATTTCCAGGTTCATCCTGCTCAGCTATTTCCAGGTGCACCCTGCTCAGCTATTTCCAGGTGCACCCTGCTCAGCTATTTCCAGGTGCACCCTGCACAGCTATTTCCAGGTGCATCCTGCACAGCTATTTCCAGGTTCATCCTGCTCAGCTATTTCCAGGTGCATCCTGCTCAGCTATTTCCAGGTGCATCCTGCACAGCTATTTCCAGGTGCATCCTGCTCAGCTATTTCCAGGTGCACCCTGCTCAGCTATTTCCAGGTGCACCCTGCTCAGCTATTTCCAGGTGCATCCTGCTCAGCTATTTCCAGGTGCACCCTGCTCAGCTATTTCCAGGTGCACCCTGCTCAGCTATTTCCAGGTGCACCCTGCTCAGCTATTTCCAGGTGCATCCTGCTCAGCTATTTCCAGGTGCACCCTGCTCAGCTATTTCCAGGTGCATCCTGCTTAGCTATTTCCAGGTTCATCCTGCACAGCTATTTCCAGGTGCACCCTGCTCAGCTATTTCCAGGTGCATCCTGCTTAGCTATTTCCAGGTGCATCCTGCACAGCTATTTCCAGGTTCATCCTGCTCAGCTATTTCCAGGTGCACCCTGCTCAGCTATTTCCAGGTGCACCCTGCTCAGCTATTTCCAGGTGCATCCTGCACAGCTATTTCCAGGTGCATCCTGCACAGCTATTTCCAGGTTCATCCTGCTCAGCTATTTCCAGGTGCATCCTGCACAGCTATTTCCAGGTGCATCCTGCTCAGCTATTTCCAGGTGCACCCTGCTCAGCTATTTCCAGGTGCATCATGCACAGCTATTTCCAGGTGCATCCTGCACAGCTATTTCCAGGTTCATCCTGCTCAGCTATTTCCAGGTGCACCCTGCTCAGCTATTTCCAGGTGCACCCTGCTCAGCTATTTCCAGGTGCACCCTGCACAGCTATTTCCAGGTGCATCCTGCACAGCTATTTCCAGGTTCATCCTGCTCAGCTATTTCCAGGTGCATCCTGCTCAGCTATTTCCAGGTGCATCCTGCACAGCTATTTCCAGGTGCATCCTGCTCAGCTATTTCCAGGTGCACCCTGCTCAGCTATTTCCAGGTGCACCCTGCTCAGCTATTTCCAGGTGCATCCTGCTCAGCTATTTCCAGGTGCACCCTGCTCAGCTATTTCCAGGTGCACCCTGCACAGCTATTTCCAGGTGCATCCTGCTCAGCTATTTCCAGGTGCATCCTGCACAGCTATTTCCAGGTGCATCCTGCTCAGCTATTTCCAGGTGCATCCTGCACAGCTATTTCCAGGTGCATCTTGCTCAGCTATTTCCAGGTGCATCCTGCTCAGCTATTTCCAGGTGCATCCTGCACAGCTATTTCCAGGTGCATCCTGCTCAGCTATTTCCAGGTGCATCCTGCACAGCTATTTCCAGGTTCATCCTGCTCAGCTATTTCCAGGTGCACCCTGCTCAGCTATTTCCAGGTGCACCCTGCTCAGCTATTTCCAGGTGCATCCTGCACAGCTATTTCCAGGTGCATCCTGCACAGCTATTTCCAGGTTCATCCTGCTCAGCTATTTCCAGGTGCATCCTGCTCAGCTATTTCCAGGTGCATCCTGCACAGCTATTTCCAGGTGCATCCTGCTCAGCTATTTCCAGGTGCACCCTGCTCAGCTATTTCCAGGTGCACCCTGCTCAGCTATTTCCAGGTGCATCCTGCTCAGCTATTTCCAGGTGCACCCTGCTCAGCTATTTCCAGGTGCATCCTGCACAGCTATTTCCAGGTGCATCCTGCTCAGCTATTTCCAGGTGCATCCTGCACAGCTATTTCCAGGTGCATCCTGCACAGCTATTTCCAGGTGCATCCTGCTCAGCTATTTCCAGGTGCATCCTGCTCAGCTATTTCCAGGTGCATCCTGCTCAGCTATTTCCAGGTGCATCCTGCTTAGCTATTTCCAGGTTCATACTGCACAGCTATTTCCAGGTGCACCCTGCTCAGCTATTTCCATGTGCACCCTGCTCAGCTATTTCCAGGTGCACCCTGCTCAGCTATTTCCAGGTGCATCCTGCTCAGCTATTTCCAGGTGCACCCTGCTCAGCTATTTCCAGGTGCACCCTGCTCAGCTATTTCCAGGTGCATCCTGCACAGCTATTTCCAGGTGCATCCTGCTCAGCTATTTCCAGGTGCACCCTGCTCAGCTATTTCCAGGTGCATCCTGCACAGCTATTTCCAGGTGCATCCTGCTCAGCTATTTCCAGGTGCACCCTGCTCAGCTATTTCCAGGTGCATCCTGCACAGCTATTTCCAGGTGCACCCTGCACAGCTATTTCCAGGTGCATCCTGCTCAGCTATTTCCAGGTGCACCCTGCTCAGCTATTTCCAGGTGCATCCTGCTCAGCTATTTCCAGGTGCACCCTGCTCAGCTATTTCCAGGTGCAGAGATGTTTGATTGGGTTCAAGTTGCCCCAAGGAGGCCTGTAGGGATCAGGAGAATAAGAACAGCCTCAGAAAGACATACTACTTTACTTGTTCCCTTTGTACACAAATAGTTTTGTGAATTATACAAATTGACTTGTTTTTTTATTATTTTCTCTGATTATCTGTAAAACTCTGGAAAAAAAACACAAACATACACAATGATGACAGAAGTAAAAATGAGAGGCAATAAATCCATTAGAAAGAGGCAGAGAGAGAGAGAGAGAGAGAGAGAGAGAGACAGAGAGAGAGAGAGACAGAGAGAGACAGAGAGAGAAGAGAGGTGGCAGGGAGGAAAGAGGTGAGAGAGAGAGCGTATAAGAGAATTAGGGAGCGAGAGAGACGAAGAGGTACAGGGAGAGCTGAAAGCTGCTCCCTGTGTCACTCACAGTACAGTCCCTCCCCCGCCTGCTACAGCCTCTATCGTTTTATCAGCTACGGTTAATAAAGTAGCTTAAAAAAAAGGACTTTTCTGCTGCTTCCCTCACCGGGATCAAGCTGGGTGTGATTTCAACCAGGTCTATATGGGACGGGTCTAGTTGTCCTCGGGTCCGTTCAGAACAGGTCTCTATATTAAATATATATATATATATATTTATGCATATTGGGTCCAAATGAGTCCAAAAGTCCCAGGTCCATTTCAGAACGGGTCCAACTTTTTGGACCGGTGAAGACTTCTGATGCAAATCTGCCTTCCTCACCCGCTTTCCCTCTCAGGCACAGAGAGTGTTCAGCGAGACACTGCGTTCAGCGAGACGCTGCGTACAGCATGGGTCTCACTCCACATCACCGCCTCCAAGCTGGCCTGCCTCCCTTCCCACTCAGAATTATGGAAGCACAAATGAAAAAAGAAAGAAAAAGAGCTTTCCCCAACGTCACCCAGTCGAATGAACTAAAATATCCAATCTTGCTGTTAACTTGGGGAGAAACAACCATGTACAAAGGATACACACTTTTTCAAATGACTTGTGAACATTTTTGAAGTTTGATGGCTTTACAATTTCAGAGATGCAATGGAAAGACATAGTAATGTTATGCATTGTAATGGTTGAGCTACTTCCATGTCTGAAAGTGGAACGGTCCCAGCTTTGTCCTTGTGAGTTTTTCCCTCAGAGCTAGAGGACAGGTGTTGTGAAGGGGTGTGACTAAAGATTTGTTTGACTAGTGACCCATGGCCAGATTATTCAGCGAGATGTAAAAGCCTTTATTAAATGTAGGTTTAAATAGTGTCAACACACACACAGAGACGTTGTGTGTGTGTGTGTCTCAGAGGGAAGTTAGCCAACACCTTTAGCTAGATCAACAGTAGACGGCACTAGTAAAACAGAGCAAGACTCATGTGTAGGATTGTTACAGCTTTGGCACACAAGCCACAGCATTTATATCCCTCCTTAACCCTCCAGCATTGAAAAGGATGATTGCAGGGGTCAAATAGTGGTGGGCTTTTACAGGTCACAGAGCCTCGTCTCACACCCATGCACACACACAGACAAATATATACACAGACAGAGACACATAGCAGGGTCACTGTGACAACAAGCCACTGTGTGTGTGTGTGTGTGTGTGTGTGTGTGTGTGTGAGAGTGAGTGAGAGAGAGAGATGTGACAATGTTCAGTTCACACAGAAACGTGTTCCACTAAAGTGTGTGTGTCTTCCTGTTTTCCCTCTGGGGTCTCACCTATTCCAGCTCTGGATTGATCTGGTAGAGACAGTGGCAGTAAGTGTAGCCAACGTCCACACTGAACTCATGGTTAAGGATGTTTAGGCCCATGTGTTTTACCATGATAACAGCCTGTGAGAGACACAGACACACACACACATTCTTAATCATGCATGCAGTCACTCAAAACCCTCCTATCCAACACACAGCAGTCAGTTCTGAATGTGGGAAGAGCCAAAAGCCCCAACCGCATTGGAGTGATGCTAAGCTGGATTTAGTGTGTTCTTTACCTACTGCATTAAGTAAGCAAATCCTGACAGATTCCCCCACTCCAACCTCACATTGTGGTTTTATGTTACAGCCTTTTTAGCAAATAACAATATTTGCAATTATCAGATACTTTTATCCAAAGTGAGTTAGAGTCATGCGTGAATACATTTTTAGGTACGGTTGGTCCCAGGAATTGAACCCACTATACTGGCGTTGCAAGCACTACGCTCTAATACCTGAGCTACAGAGGACCACAAGGGATTCAGAACACATCCCGGCTATGTGAATGTTTCTGAACACCCAAATCTAGAAGTTAATGAAGATCTTTCTGGAAGTCTACTGCGCTTCCCTGTTGAACCGACGAGGAAAAAAAGGCACATCAGCCATCTCATTCTGGTTGATATCTAATTGAGTCGTCAACAAATGTGAATTTATTAATAATGTTTCGCAATTTTCAAACCAGCCAGTTACATTGATGCAGCGTCATCACTACATTGATGAAATACGTTGAATAACGTTGAAACTGCAACGAGTCAAGTAGCGAGGGAACAGGCCTAGAAAGAGAGATGAGGACCGTCATCACTACATTGATAAAATACGTTGAAACTGCAACGAGTCAAGCAGCGAGGGAACAGGCCTAGAAAGAGAGATGAGGACCGTCATCACTTGGCCCTGGAAGGAGCCCTGGGTTCTGACAGTTTAATGCAACCTGAAGATGAGGACCATCACTTGGCCCTGGAAGGAGCCCTGGGTTCTGACAGTTTAATGCAACCTGAAAATGAGGAAACGGGAAACGAGGCAACCCAACACGGCGTCAAACCCCCATTGTATGCAGTGGCCACACACTGACGGCTGTACAAACACACTGTGTTGAATCAGGGGGAGGTGGGGAGGAGGGATAGACTGAGGGAAGTAGGCCGTCTTGTATTTTACAGGACAGTGGTGTCTCAGTGTGTTAGAAAAAGGGTTAAGAAAGTAAACGGAGTTAGTGGTGACCCTCCAGTTGTCTGTCATCGTAGGCGAACACACAAACAGACCCGTTTTTAGAAACGTTAACACTCAGGTGTAAACACACAGACACACTCACCCTGTCTCACACACACACTCACCCTGTCTCACACACACACACACACACACACCCTGTCTCACACACACACACACACACACTCACCCTGTCTCACACTCACACACACCCTGTCTCACACACCCACACACCCTGTCTCACACACCCACACACCCTGTCTCACACACCCTGTCTCACACACACACACACACACACACACACACACACCACTAAAACAGCAATAAAGGGATGGAAATTCCCAGGGACGTCATATTATCACAATACTTAGATGCCGATGAGATATGCATTGCGATTCTCATGATTCTATAGGTGTTGCAATTCCAAAACATATTGCTCAGTATAGGTCTCCTGCAGGTAGCATAGTGGTTAAGAGCATTGGGCCAGTAACCGAAAGGTTGCCGTTTCGAATCCTCAAGCCGACTACGTGAGAAATCTGTCGATGTGCCATTGAGCAAAGCACTTAACCCTAATTGCTCCTGTAAATCGCTCAGAATAAGCACCAGCTAAATGACTCAAATGTTTTTTACATTGTTTTACTCCACTATTATTACATTTGTTTTGATAAGTCATGGATATAAAAGTAATGAAAACATGTTGGCTCACTATTTAAAAAGAAGATAAGAGAACAAGCTATAGGATGAAAAATACCAGAGTTTTGGCGCTGGTACAGCTGTCTGGCGCTTGCTAAAGCTACCTAGCAACAACAAAAAAACAAGATACTTGGAGTTAAAGTGTGGATATAATATAGTCCAAAATAATATTGTGACATGTAACTGTACAGATGTTTTCCCCCATCACTAATTGATATGTGGAATCCGTAATATATGATACAGTAGCTATCAACCGACTCACCTAGTCAGAACGTGCAATAGTGACCTGTGAAATGTAACTGTGTTATACAAAGGATGCGCAATTTACAGGAATCATGGAGATTATAAGGAAGTGCCTACAGGATTGGCTGTTGATGCCTAGCCTTAGGACCTGACATGCTGTCGGCCTGCAAGTGAACATTGACCTTGAGGGCCATCGGCTATAGCAGGGTCGTATTCATTAGGCACCAAACGGAAGAAAAGACTGAAACAGGGACGAACTACCTGAACTTGTCCAATAAGAAACACTACATTTTCCATTGCAGCAAAACATTTTGCGACGGTGCGCCCCAAATGAATACGGCCCAATATTACCTAACGGTTTCCCCATATGGACTCTGTTTACATGACATGGCACTCGCTCTTTGCAACTGAAATATGTCCCAAGGCAAGTACGGCCTTTGATATAGCTGCCCTTCCATTAGTTACCTGCCGTTTACGACGACTATCGAGCGACTCTCTTTTATCCATATAGATTATCTCATATTTTATAAGGTCTGTAAAATTCTGTGCTGTGAAACAACACTGATTAGACTTTATGATCCACCTGTGTGTATTGTAATGCATGTATAGGGTATTCCAGTGTCAAATACAAGTATCAATAACCAATGACTCATGGTGCTTTGTAAGAGACACACTCAAAAAATGCTTATTAATGGTTTCATAAATGCGCTACCACAACAATACTAGTGAGAACTACAAAGGGATGCAGTTGGTTTTGCAGGAGTATGATTCATCTATGGGCGTAGCATTGTAGAAAGGGTTTTCAGACAGGTTAAGGGCATTCAGTGTGTGCCTTTGTGTGTAGTTGAGCATTGTTAGGGAAGTTTACACAGCGTCGACAAGGAGGGAGAGACCTAGGGAACAAAAGAAGGACAGAGAGAGAGAGAGAGAGAGAGAGAGAGAGGTCAATTTGTTAGAGAGAAGCCATTATTTACTGAAGACAATAGAGGAAGGAGAAATAGAGCGTTGCTAAGGGGACAAGTCACACTAAAGAACACACACAGTGACACACACACAATTCTGCAGTTCCAACAATGATGATATCCTCCCAGAGTGGTCATCAGTCAAACAACGTTTGACATTAATTAAGTAAATAACAACGTAAACAAACCTCATGGAATTTGACTGTACATTTAGACTGTAAAACAGGTGTAGACAGCAGTAGGATAGGTATCGTGTGGGTCATTGATTTTACACTAAAATTTAAATAGAGTAGACCTACTTGTACTTTGTGACATGATGCTGCTCTGTTAGTGAAATGCTCAGGTATTCTTTGGCTGCTTCAAACCGTCCACACACACACACACACACACACACACACACTTGTATTCTCCAAGCCCTAACTGAATGAAAATGTATAGGAGTTGAAAACAAGACCAGTCACATTAGCAGTAGTAGCTAGCAGGGACATTAAAATGAGACCAGTCACATTAGCAGTAGTAGCTAGTAGGGTCATGAGAACCAACAAAACCAGTCACATTAGCAGAAGTAGCTAGCAGGGTCATGAGAACGAGACCAGTCAGATTAACAGTAGTAGCTAGCAGGGACATTAAAATGAGACCAGTCACATTAGCAGTAGTAGCTAGCAGGGTCATGAAAAGGAGACCAGTCACATTAGCAGTAGCTAGCAGGGTCATGAGAACCAACAAAACCAGTCACATTAGCAGAAGTAGCTAGCAGGGTCATGAGAATGAGACCAGTCAGATTAACGGTAGTAGCTAGCAGGGTCATGAGAACGAGACCGGTCAGATTAACGGTAGTAGCTAGCAGGGTCATGAGAACGAGACCAGTCAGATTAACAGTAGTAGCTAGCAGGGTCATGAGAAGAGACCAGTCAGATTAACAGTAGTAGCTAGCAGGGTCATGAGAACGAGACCAGTCAGATTAACGGTAGTTGCTAGCAGGGTCATGAGAACGAGACCAGTCAGATTAACGGTAGTAGCTAGCAGGGTCATGAGAACGAGACCAGTCAGATTAACGGTAGTAGCTAGCAGGGTCATGAGAATGAGACCAGTCAGATTAACAATAGTAGCTAGCAGGGTCATGAGAATGAGACCAGTCAGATTAACAGTAGTAGCTAGCAGGGTCATGAGAATGAGACCAGTCAGATTAACAGTAGTAGCTAGCAGGGTCATGAGAACGAGACCAGTCAGATTAACAGTAGTAGCTAGCAGGGTCATGAGAACGAGACCAGTCAGATTAACAGTAGTAGCTAGCAGGGTCATGAGAACGAGACCAGTCACATTAGCAGAAGTAGCTAGCAGGGTCATGAGAACGAGACCAGTCAGATTAACAGTAGTAGCTAGCAGGGTCATGAGAACGAGACCAGTCAGATTAACAGTAGTAGCTAGCAGGTAGCCATGTGACTTGCCTGGTGTGTGTACCTTGTACTACTCATAATTGTTCTGTATCTATATTTGAGCTACACGGCCACATAAAAGGAAAGGCCCGGCATAAAAGGGAACAAACAGCACAAATAGGTAGCTAATCTCTCAGACTTTCTACTCCAGAGCCTCAGGACATGAAAAGGTGACCAATTCAATACAATGTTCCAAGGCAAACACAACGTACACAGTGGATGAGAGGGGGTATTTAAGCATCCATTAGTGAATGTTTGAGTAAAAGGAGTCATTTAGAAAAGTGGCAAGGCCATGTGATATTTGCTCAAACAGTGCTTAAAGGCTGCCTGGTTAAACAGGCAGCGGGGGAAGGTCAATATTTTCACAGGCAGGCCGGGAGACACAGGACCGCTGGAAGTGAGAGACAACTGACAGCTGTTTCCCGCCCGGGCTGCCACTCGCTGTTCAAACTGGGCAGGAGAGGACGTTGGACTGGACAACGGTCAGACCAGACATGTCAGCATGGCCCTCTCAAATAAAGTGGAGGGGGAGACGAAAACCACCAGCACTATAGAAAGTCATGTGTATAAACCACCAGACACTATAGAAAGTCATATATATAAACCACTATAGAAAGTCATGTATATAAACCACCAGACACTATAGAAAGTCATGTATTTAACCACCAGACACTATAGAAAGTCATGTATATAAACCACTAGACACTATAGAAAGTCATGTATATAAACCACCGGGCACTATAGAAAGTCATGTATATAAACCACCAGACACTATAGGAAGTCATGTATAAGTATCTTGGCATTATACTTGATTCCAACATCTCTTTTATAAAGCAGGTGAAAAAGGTAACTTATATAACCAAATTGAAGATAGCTAATTTCTGATTCATACAAAATTGTTTGACTATAGAGGTGGCAAAACTGTACTTCAATACTATGATACTCCCCCACTTAACATAATGCTTGACAAGTGTGGCCCAAGCTTGCTGTACAACATTCAGTCTGTCTACAAACAGGCTCTCAAAGTGCTTGATAGAAAGCTCAATAGCCATAATCACTGCTACATCCTCAGAAAGCATAAGCTCCTGAGTTGGGAAAATCTACAAGCATGTCTAGTATTCAAAGATTCTAAATGGCCTGGCTCCTCCACCTCCACGTAGTACCTTTGTCAAACAGAAAACCTAAACCCATGGCAGCAGATCCACAAGGTCTTTGGTCAATCTGCTTTCTCTGCGAGAGCTTCCCATGTCTGGAATACACTGTCATCAGACACACACATATCACTCACTACCTATCACACTTTCACAAAAAACATGAAGACATGGCTAAAGGTCAATCAGATTTGTGAACATAATCCCTAGCAGTGTATTGCCGCTTTCTCTGTTGTCTGTAGCTTGTGATGTGTGGAAACACTGCTGCTTTTATGGATTTAGTTGTGTTGCTTTTTGTCCTGTTGCTCTGTCTGCGTTCTACTTGTCCTGTGTTGCTGTCTGCGTGCTACTTGGCCTGTGTTGCTCTGTCTGTGTGCTACTTGGCCTGTGTTGCTCTGTCTGTGTGCTACTTGGCCTGTGTTGCTCTGTCTGCGTGCTACTTGGCCTGTGTTGCTCTGTCTGTGTGCTACTTGGCCTGTGTTGCTCTGTCTGTGTGCTACTTGGCCTGTGTTGGTCTGTCTGCGTGCTACTTGTCCTGTGTTGCTGTCTGCGTGCTACTTGTCCTGTGTTGCTCTGTCTGCGTGCTACTTGTCCTGTGTTGCTCTGTCTGCGTGCTACTTGTCCTGTGTTGCTCTGTCTGCATGCTACTTGTCCTGTGTTGCTCTGTCTGCGTGCTACTTGTCCTGTGTTGTTCTGTCTGCGTGCTACTTGTCCTGTGTTGTTCTGTCTGCGTGCTACTTGTCCTGTGTTGTTCTGTCTGCGTGCTACTTGTCCTGTGTTGTTCTGTCTGCGTGCTGCTTGTCCTGTGTTTTCTCTGTCTGCGTGTTGCTTGTCCTGTGTTTCTCTGTCTGCGTGCTACTTGTCCTGTGTTGCTCTGTCTGCGTGCTACTTGTCCTGTGTTGTTCTGTCTGAGTGCTACTTGTCCTGTGTTGCTCTGTCTGCGTGCTACTTGTCCTGTGTTTCTCTGTCTGCGTGCTACTTGTCCTGTGTTGCTCTGTCTGCGTGCTACTTGTCCTGTGTCTCTGTCTGCGTGCTACTTGTCCTGTGTTGCTCTGTCTGCGTGCTACTTGTCCTGTGTTTCTCTGTCTGCGTGCTACTTGTCCTGTGTTGCTCTGTCTGCGTGCTACTTGTCCTGTGTTGTTCTGTCTGCGTGCTACTTGTCCTGTGTTGTTCTGTCTGCGTGCTACTTGTCCTGTGTTGCTCTGTCTGCGTGCTACTTGTCCTGTGTTGCTCTGTCAGCGTGCTACTTGTCCTGTGTTGCTCTGTCAGCGTGCTACTTGTCCTGTGTTGCTCTGTCAGCGTGTTGCTTGTCCTGTTGCTGTCTGCTTGTTGCTCCGTCTGCGTGTTGCTTGTCCTGTTGCTGTCTGCGTGTTGCTTGTCCTGTTGCTCTGTCTGCGTGTTGCTCCGTCTGCGTGTTGCTTGTCCTTTTGCTGAAAAATCTCATTTGTTTTTGATATTCTAACAAATGCCCCTTATAAGTACACTGCCAATTGAATCTTAGCTAATGAGCTCAGTCACCATTGTCCCACTGCCTGTATAAGATGCTAAAATACCTAAATCCAGCCCACATTTTAGGAATTTTAATGATCAACATTTCATGTCTGATCGGAGGTTGGGTGACTGGGGGATTGTGTCATGTATCTCTGACTCAGATAAGGCCCTAAATAGTTTTACTTTTCTGTTTAACACTGTCGCAGATAAGCATTCTCCATATAAAAAAAACAAAGAGTAAAAGATAGGTCACTTGGTTCATTCATTAATTCATGTGACCTTTCTTAAAAATGGCAGGAAAGATGTTTAGCTTGGGCTAAGGCTAGATTGACTGATACTACATCTGACTGGCAGTCCATCAGCCATTTGAGAAATGGATGCCTCTCTGGTAAGAAAAGCAATGTCAAACTTCTTGAGCTGTGTAGCTGAGAATGATGGGAATGCAGCAAACTTCTGCAAAGTTCCTCTATGTGCTACCGAGTTCATATGCTAGCTCGGTAGCTAGCTCAAGCTGGCTAATGTTAGTCACACCGCATGCTCTTCACAGACTTTGTGGCTATTTAGTGGGATCCCATTAGCACGGCACGCTCTGGTGCCTTCTTGCCGCGGGCTCAAAACAAGAAAAAAAAATCATACCTGCTTGCTCTAATTGTGTAATACCTCATCTGTTCTCCATTTAGGTTTTGTCAACTTTTTGGCACGTTCTCTGAAGTTGGCCACATGAGTTTTGGAACTTTGCCACCCTGGTTTAGTGCTAGCGCGCTAGCTGACCTATTTTGGATTGTTCTCGCTATAAACTCAGCAAAAAAAAGAAACGTCCTCTCACTGTCAACTGCATTTATTTTCAGCAAACTTAACATGTGTAAATATTTGTATTAACATAAGATTCAACAACTGAGACATAAACTGAACAACAGACATGTGACTAACAGAAATGGAATAATGTGTCCCTGAGGGGGGTCAAAATCAAAAGTAAACAGTCAATGCAGATGGTGGCCACACCAGATACTAAGTACTGCAGTGCATCTCCTCCTCATGGACTGCACCAGATTTGCCAGTTCTTGGTGTGAGATGTTACACCACTCTTCCACCAAGGCACCTGCAAGTTCTTAGACATTTCTGGGGGGGAATGGCCCTAGTCCTGACCCTCCGATCCAACAGGTCCCAGACGTGCTCAATGGGATTGAGATCCAGGCTCTTCGCTGGATATGGCAGAACACTGACATTCCTGTCTTGCAAGAAATCATGCACAGAACAAGCAGTATGGCTGGTGGCATTGTCATGCTGGAGGGCCATGTCAGGATGAGCCTACAGGAAGGGTACCACATGAGGGAGGAGGATGTCTTCCCTGTAACGCACAGCTTTGAGATTGCCTGCAATGACAACAAGCTCAGTCCGATGATGCTGTGACACACCGCTCCAGACCATGACAGAGCCTCCACCTCCAAAATCGATCTCGCTCCAGAATACAGGCCTCAGTGTAACGCTCATTCCTTCAACGAAAAACACAAATCCGACCATCACCCCTGGTGAGACAAAGCCGCGACTTGTCAGTGAAGAGCACTTTTTGCCAGTCCTGTCTGGTCCAGCAATGGTGGGTTTGTACCCATAGGCGACGTTGTTGCCGGTGATGAATGGTGAGCACCTTCCTTACAACAGGCCTACAAGCCCTCAGTCCAGCCTCTCTCAACCTATTGCGAACAGTCTGAGCACTGGAGGGATTGTGTGTTCCTGTGTAACTTGGGCAGTTTTTGTTGCCATCCTGTACCTGTCCCGGTGTGATGTTCGGATGTACCGATCCTGTGCACGTGGTCTTCCACTGCGAGGATGATCAGCTGTCCGTCCTGTCTCCCTGTAGCGCTGTCTTAGGCTTCTCACAGTACGGACATTGCAATTTATTACCCTGGCCACATCTGCAGTCCTCATGCCTCCTTGCAGCATGCCGAAGGCACGTTCACGCAGATGAGCAGGGACCCTGGGCATCTTTCTTTGTGTTTTTCAGAGTCAGTAGAACGGCATCTTTACTGTCCTTCATAACATACGTTTTCACAACTGTGACCTTAATTGCCTACCATCTCTGTAAGCCGTTAGTGTCTTAAAAGACTATAACACAGGTGCATGCTCGTTGTTTATGGTTCATTGAACAAGCATGGAAAACAGTGTTTAAACCCTTTACAATGAAGATCTGTGAAGTTATTTGGATTTTTACAAATGGTCTTTGAAAGACAAGGTCCTGAAAAGGGGACGTTTCTTTTTTTTGTTGCTGAGTTTAGTTATTGGATTTCCCTGAGGTTTCCAAAACCTTTGGTTTACTTTAATGCAGCTAAGATAGGTGATGAAAGCAACTGGCTAAATCATCATGTAACTTTGCATTGGGACTTTTGATGTGTGTACTAATACAAATCCATACGTTACGTTTATGCTGCCTACTCTTGCAGGCAAGACTAAATATATGTTGTTCTCTAATGATCACAAAAATGTTTCAGATGGACCACATTGGATGGTTCTTGCCGATCGGGTTCTGGCCTTTAAATATCTAGGCATTTGGATTGACAAAAGTTGATAAAGAAAAATATGGATGAGCTAGTTAAAAAAACTAAGATTTGGGCTTTTTAAAAATACATCGTGCCTCTCCCTAGATAGCAGGAAGCAGATTGTACAGTGAACTTTCCTGTCGAACCAGGTTAAATGGCTTTTTTAGCTTAAAAGCGCCTCATTGCTGGAACCAACTACAACACACATTACAATCGAATGCTCTGGTAATAAAAACACATTGATTGGGGACCTTCTTACTTAGGAAAGTAAATTGTTTATTTTATGTGTTGTGCTGTATTTTATATAGCGTTTGATTTGTCTTATGAAATTGTATATGCAGGATTCCATTGTGAAAGAGACCCTGGTCTCAATGGTGACTCCCTGCTTAAAAATAAAGGTAAAATAAAATGTAAAAACTCTGAATAAGGTAAGTAGCTGGGGAGAGTGAACTTGATAAACTCAGTCCCCCGTCACTCCAGCAAGAAATCATACTCCGGAGTCGATTTGCTAAGTGCACATTGCCTATTAACTTACATTTCCTCGCGCTTCGTTTACGATGAAGTGATAACGCAGCGGTTTTGGCGAAAGACGACGGGCCTCATCCAAGCAGAAGAGCAATTCTGCAGTGCAGTGTGCACGGATCTCGCCCCCGACCAAGCGTTCACTATGAAACGAGCCCAGTGAAGCAGAGGAGCCGAGGATATCTGGAGCTGTCCAAAGTCAACGGCCGTGGCTGACGGCATGGACTCATAGTCCAACTTGTCAAATGTGTCAAGACTGTCATCCATATTCTCTGTAGCACAATGAGTCACTCACAGGCAATGAGATCTGAAAGGCTCCTAAATATAACAAGACAGAGGAAACGGAGCACTAGTATGCACAGTTAAAATATAACAAGAGGAAATGGAGCACTAGTATGCTCAGTTAGGGCATGTGGTAATTATTACATATTCTCGGCCTTTTGGCTAAGATCAAGAGCAAGATCGACTGTATTTCTCGCGGGATCCTCAAAGTGGTGCGATGTCGTCATCGGCCACGTCACAGTCAGCGGCTGCTGGACTGAAGAATACGCTTCGTTTTAATTGGACAGGAAAGGAAAATTTGATGGAGAGAGTTCGATTTGGAAAGGAAGTGCTGTTTGGACCTCTACGCCTGACAGCAGACGATGTGCACTGCCTGCAACAGAACACACCCGAGAAGTTCTACGATGTGTCGTTCTACACCATCACCCGGCTGGAGGAAGTAAAGGGGCTCTTCCGTGCGAACGCGACAGCACCCGCCCTCGTGGATTTTAAAGTTGAGTCCATGTGCAGGCACAATATGAGGGTGCTAACGGTGCATATGTTCAACCCCTGGGTCACTGAAGAAACGTTAGTGTGCTATCTCAGCCGGTATGTGACCATCTTGCCAGGAGTGAGAGACATTAAGGACGCCCTAGGCATCTGGACAGGGAAGAGGCAGTTTCGTGTGCTGCTAAAGGAAGACGAGAGCGGCCATGATGGATACCGCCATCCTCCCGCTTCGTTTTCCATCGGTGCTGACAGGGGCTACCTCATGTATGCTGGACAGCCTCGTTTCTGCAGGAAGTGTAGCACGTACGGGCACCTCGCGGATGCCTGCACACAGACAAGGTGCAGAAACTGTGGAATTATTGGACACACAATGAGGGATTGCACGGTGCCAAAGCGCTGCAGTCTGTGTAACTCAGAGGACCACCTGTTCCGTCACTGCCCGAAGGCAGTCCCCTCTTACGCCAGAGCGGTAAGCGGGAAAAGAGCTGAAGGCGGGAAAAGACCAGATGAGGGAGAAGGCATGGAACTACGCGCCATTGAGGAGGTTGTGGATGAGATAGTGATGGAGAGAGAACTGCGAGAGTCAGAGGAGAGCGGGAGTGAGACGCCATCATCATCTCACGAGGAGAGAGGAGAAGCGGACAGAAGTTGGAATAAGCAAGTGGAGGAGGAGAAGGGAGAGCCCACCGCGCCCGCGGCTACCGAGAGCTGGACAACGGTGAGAGAGAGGAGAAAGTGCTCGGTGAAAAGGAAGCAGATGAGCCCTGTTTCCCCACTCATCCGCATGGAGGCGACGGAGAAGTCCGCTTTGGGGGGGAATCGCTTCAGTTGTTTCGAAAGCGGGAAGTCTGAGGAGAAAAGCGAGGGAAACCTGGGCAGCGCAGAGGAGACTCTGCTAACCCTGTCAGGCGCGGCCTCCATCGAGAGCAGCGGTCTGGCACCCAGTGGGGTTCCAGCACCCACGCAGATGGAGGGGGAGCATGAGGAGGAGGACAGTGTTTTCCAGACCCCTATCTTGGTGGACAGTCCTCCGACTGGAGACCATCGTTTCCCAGACCGGCCGCCAAATGAGTTAATGTACTTAAAGTGAGTTTGGAAAATAACGTCATAATTAGATAGTTGTCTTTTTCCCTTTTTACCTCATGTCGTCTTTTATTAACCTAGCTAGCATCAATGTTAGAGGGTTTAGAAACCCAGTTAAAAGGGCGACTGTTTTTTCCCATTTGTCCTCCATTCGCTTCTCTGTGTGTTTTTTACAAGAAGTACATTTAAAAGATCAAAATGACGTGGAGAGGTTTACGCGGGAATGGGTTCAGGGAGAGTCGAGGTGGAGTGTCGGAGGGGTGCATTCTACAGGGGTTGGTGTTCTATGTGGGAATAGGGATTTAAAAATAGTAGGAAGTTTTTCGGCAGTACACGGGAGGGTTTTAATAGTAGATATCGATTGGAAGGGTAAATGTTTTAGATTTATTAATGTATATGCACCATCGACACCCAAGGAAAGGAGGGAAATGCTTAACGACCTAGACGCTATTTTTATGACAAACAGACAGGTGTTTATGGGGGGAGATTTTAATGTGTCATATGACCGAGGTAATCTAGGCGGGCATCTTGTAAAAAGTCTTATAGGTAAATATAATTTGGTTGATTCTTATAGAATGGCGCATGCGGATGATCCCGGTTTCACTTGGGGAAACAGCAGAGGCTCGAGGAGCCGAATAGATTATCTGTTTGTTCCGCGTGAACTCCGTGTGTCCTCCGCGTGCGTTACACCGGTTTTTTATTCGGACCACAGTTGCCTGTCTGTGACAGTAGAATTAAAAACAATTGAATTTGGAAAAGGGTATTGGAAAATTAATAACGGCATTTTACATGACAAAACTTTTGGGACAAGATTCAGGTCTTTTTTCCAGGGCTGTGTAGCTATGAAACCTTTTTATTCCACTGTCATAGAGTGGTGGGAGAGCACAAAATTAAGAATCAAGAGTTTTATTCAGAATTTTTGCAAAGACAAAGTACGTAATAACCACACAGAATTTTATAAATTGCAGAATGAACTAAAAGATCTACACATCCAAGGAAATGTAAATGGTGGTGGATTAGATAAAGACAAATTGGGTATCCTGCTGAAAAAGCAACACACATTATTTGAAAAGAAAGCTCGAGACTTCATTTTTAAAAGTCAGCAAGATAAATGGGAAAATGATGAGAAGTGCTCGGCATATTTTTTCAAGCAAATTAAATCACGGGGAAAGAGGAGGACTATTTCGGCTTTATTGGACCAAGATGGGGAGATGGTTGAGGATAGAGATGGCATGCTTGGTGTCGCTACACACCACTTTTCTCAGCTATTTCAAAAACAAACAATTGATTATGAGAAAGGGACTACATTTTTAAAATGCGTGGATGTGCAAATACCTTTGGATATTAGAGACCAATTAGAAGGGGAATTGAAATTAGATGAAATTTATATGGCACTGAAGAGCATGAAAGATAACAAAGTACCAGGAGTGGATGGGCTCTCTAAAGAGTTCTACTTAGTTTTTTGGGATATAATTGGATGTCATCTGTTGGAAGTGTTTAGAGCTATATTTGGTTTAGAGCATATGGGAGGTTCGATGTGTGAGGGGGTAATCTCACTACTGTATAAAAAGGGAGACCCCAAGACATTAGCAAATTGGAGACCTTTAACAATGTTGTGTGTTGACTATAAATTATTAAGCAAAGCCGTAACTAATCGCCTATCTTCTGCCATGGCATATGTTGTTGGTTTAGACCAAACATGTGGTGTGGTGGGGAGAAGATTAACCTGGAACTTGCAATTGCACAGAGACGTTCAAGCCTATTTAGAGGAAAGGCACCTGCAAGCTATTACTGTGAATTTGGACCAGGAAAAAGCCTTTGACATGGTAAACCATGAGTTTTTGTTTAGAATTATGGGGAAATTTGGGTTTGGAAATAATTTTATGAAATGGGTAAAAATTCTGTATAGTAATGTGGGTAGCAGGGTAAATATTAATGGGAATATTGGAAATGTTATCAAGCAATTACGAGGTGTCAGACAGGGTGACCCTCTATCTGCTCTATTGTATGTTTTATATATTGAACCTTTCGCATGCGCAATTAGGAAAAATTATAACATCAAAGGCATCATTTTACCTGGAGGGGATATGCTAAAAATATCGCAATATGCGGACGACACAGTTTTATATTTACAAGACGACCTGAGCTTGAAAGAGTCTATCAAAGTCATTGATGAATTCTCTGTTGCGTCTGGGTCGAAGATAAACAAGAATAAAACAGAAATAAAATATTTGGGACAGTGGAAAAGGAGAACGGACCAGTTATGTGGTTTGACTGTGTGCACAGGACCAATGGTTGTCCTCGGCATATCTTTCGGAAATGAAATTAAAGATGACATGTTCAATTGGAAAGAAAAACTATTATCGATTAATAAAAGATTGGGACTGTGGAAAGTCAGGCGACTATCTTTTAGTGGGAAGGTGTTAGTGCTGAAGGCGGACATTCTGCCTTCATTACTTCACCTTGCATATGTGTTTCCCATGCCGGTGTCGCTAAGAAAAACTTTTATACGGGTACTGTTTAATTTCTTTTGGGGGGGATATGAGTACATCCGTAGAGATCGGATGTACCAGCCTATAGAGGCTGGTGGAAGGGATTTCCCTCATATTCCTCTCAAGCTAGATGCGTTGTTCTACTCAAACATTTGTTGTCTTTTGTCGTCTTCTGTACACAAATGTCACATTTTAATAAAATTCTGGCTGTCTGTACCGTTAAGGTTCATGGTGAAGTGGGATAATAGTAAGCCAAAAGCTGAAATTATCCCGTTACATTTTAAGAAAATAGTGGAATGGGCAAAGAAAACCCCTGTCTGCAAAGTAAAGGAAAATGTAATCAACCACAGATTGCTATACGCCAAATTAATAGAAAATTGTCGTCCTAGAGACAGATTACCAATATCGCCTTCCACCTGGATACGGACACAATTAAAAGGGTTAGACAACAGACTGAAAGATTTTAATTGGCTTGTTTTACACAGACGTCTTCCGGTCCGTTCAACTTTATACGATCATAATTTGACCCTAAATAAATTCTGTCCCAGGGACAATTGTTTCGCAATCGAAACAATTCCACATGTTTTATGGGAATGTTCTTTTGCTCAATCAGTTTGGGGAAAAAGTAAACAATTTTTTGAGATTTTAAAAAACATTGATTATGAAGGGGTTGCCAAACTAGAAATAAAAAATGTGGAAAGGGTGCAATTATTAGCAGTAGTGACTCTGGTGTCCCTTATCAAGACCAAACTTTGGGAGGCCAGATGTGGTGCAGTTAATGACACCCTCAAGTGGTCACCGACGGGATTGGTTCAATTTATAAAACAGGAAGTTTGGAAAAGAATACAATTTGAAATAGATAAGGGGGGCATTGCATCAGTAAAACAGAGATGGAAAGGGATTTACCCGTCATTGTAAATGTGTTTATAACCAATATATAATTGTATTACATAGGTACAATTGAAATGTAAACTAAGCCTTTGTAGATATTTGATATACACAGTTTTATCCAGAGTGCATTTTGGCATATGTATATATTTTTATTTATAGAATTGTTTGTATTGTTTTTGGAGATTGTTAGAGGCATGTTAATCTTGAATATAGGCCAATAATACTGCTCAGGTTCTGCAGAACAGCACTTTTTTTAGGAGTTTTGATATTCTTATATTGTTACGGTACTTGTTGATACTGTTTGTAAGTATCCATGTTATGTACAACGTTATGCACTGAATTTGTATTTCAATGTGAAATGAAAATAAAAATTATTTTTCCAAAAAAAAAAAAAAAAAAATCT